>NC_133141.1:60536334-60822392 GCF_048418815.1 Hemitrygon akajei
TAGTTATGCATACATCCTTAACTCAAATTGAATAGAATAGAATGTAATGCTTTCAGCTCAAAGCAGTATTGAGTTGAATATTGCTGAAAACTACTAAGGGCTAACTTCATGTAATCATTATTATTTTACTTACAATATAATTCATAGTAGTCTGCAACCAATTTTATGAGGGTGCTACCAAAGTTCAAGTTACTTTCAGGAACTTCACCCTTTGTGCACAATGGAACATTACCGTTAACTGAACTAAACTAAGATACTGGCTGTCCCACTCTATATGTTATGAGTTATGTTCCTGAATTCAGTTTGCATTTGGGTATTCCATGAATCTGAGCAGTGTCCATGCAATACCTATACAGTTCCAACTCACCCTGTGTAGTTATGTACACATCCTTAACTCAAAATGCATAGAAAGGAAAGTAATGCTTTCAGCTCAATAGGGTGTAGAGATGAAATTTGCTGAAAAGTAATATTTGCTATCTTGATGTAAACATTATTATTTTACTTACCAAATGATTTAGCGTCGGATACAACCAATTTCATGAGTGTTCTACCAATGTTCCAGAAGTTACTTTCAGTAACTGCACCTTTTGTACACAATGGAACATTAACGTTTACAGAACGAAACAAAGATATTGTCTGTTCCACTCTAAATGTAATCAGGTAGTCTCCCGAATTCAGCTTGCATTTGATTATTCCATGGTTATGAGCAGTGTACATCAAATATCTATACAGTTCCAACGCACCCTGAGTAGTTATGCATACATCCTTAACTCAAATTGAATAGAATAGAATGTAATGCTTTCAGCTCAAAGCAGTATTGAGTTGAATATTGCTGAAAACTACTAAGGGCTAACTTCGTGTCATCATTATTATTTTCCTTACCATATAATTCATCGTAGTCTGCCACCAATTTTATGAGGGTGCTACCAAAGTTCAAGTTACTTTCAGGAACTTCACCCTTTGTGCACAATGGAACATTACCGTTAACTGAACTAAACTAAGATACTGGCTGTCCCACTCTATATGTTATGAGTTAGGTTCCTGAATTCAGTTTGCATTTGGGTATTCCATGAATCTGAGCAGTGTCCACGCAATACCTATACAGTTCCAACTCACCCTGAGTAGTTATGTACACATCCTTAACTCAAAATGGATAGAATGGAAAGTAATGCTTTCAGCTCAATAGAGTGTATAGATGAAATTTGTTGAAAAGTACTATTTCCTATCTTGATATAAACATCATTATTTTACTTACCAAATGATTTAGAGTCGTATACAACCAATTTTATGAGTGTTCTACCAATGTTCCAGAAGTTACTTTCAGTAACTGCACCTTTTGTACACAATGGAACATTAACGTTTACAGAACGAAACAAAGATATTGTCTCTTCCACTCTAAATGTGATCAGGTAGTCTCCCGAATTCAGCTTGCATTTGATTATTCCATAGTTCTGAGCAGTGTACATCAAATATCCATAGAGTTCCAACGCACCCTGAGTAGTTATGCATACATCCTTAACTCAAATTGAATAGAATAGAATGTAATGCTTTCAGCTCAAAGCAGTATTGAGTTGAATATTGCTGAAAACTACTAACTTCATGTAATCATTATTATTTTACTTACCATATAATTCATAGTAGTCTGCAACCAATTTTATGAGGGTGCTACCAAAGTTCAAGTTACTTTCAGGAACTTCACCCTTTGTGCACAATGGAACATTACCGTTAACAGAACTAAACTAAGATACTGGCTGTCCCACTCTATATGTTATGAGTTAGGTTCCTGAATTCAGTTTGCATTTGGGTATTCCATGAATCTGAGCAGTGTCCATGCAATACCTATACAGTTCCAACTCACCCTGTGTAGTTATGTACACATCCTTAAATCAAAATGCATAGAATGGAAAGTAATGCTTTCAGCTCAATAGAGTGTAGAGATGAAATATGCTGAAAAGTAATATTTGCTATCTTGATATAAACATCATTATTTTACTTACCAAATGATTTAGCGTCAGATACAACCAATTTTATGAGTGTTCTACCAATGTTCCAGAAGTTACTTTCAGTAACTGCACCTTTTGTTCACCATGGAACATTAACGTTTACAGAACGAAACAAAGATATTGTCTCTTCCACTCTAAATGTGATCTGGTAGTCTCCCGAATTCAGCTTGCATTTGATTATTCCATGGTTCTGAACAGTGTACATCAAATATCTATAGAGTTCCAACTCACCCTGAGCAGTTATGTACACATCCTTAAATCAAAATGCATAGAATGGAAAGTAATGCTTTCAGCTCAATAGAGTGTAGAGATGAAATATGCTGAAAAGTAATATTTGCTATCTTGATATAAACATCATTATTTTACTTACCAAATGATTTAGCGTCAGATACAACCAATTTTATGAGTGTTCTACCAATGTTCCAGAAGTTACTTTCAGTAACTGCACCTTTTGTACACAATGGAACATTAACGTTTACAGAACGAAACAAAGATATTGTCTGTTCCACTCTAAATGTAATCAGGTAGTCTCCCGAATTCAGCTTGCATTTGATTATTCCATGGTTATGAGCAGTGTACATCAAATATCTATACAGTTCCAACGCACCATGAGTAGTTATGCATACATCCTTAACTCAAATTGAATAGAATAGAATGTAATGCTTTCAGCTCAAAGCAGTATTGAGTTGAATATTGCTGAAAACTACTAAGGGCTAACTTCGTGTCATCATTATTATTTTCCTTACCATATAATTCATCGTAGTCTGCCACCAATTTTATGAGGGTGCTACCAAAGTTCAAGTTACTTTCAGGAACTTCACCCTTTGTGCACAATGGAACATTACCGTTAACTGAACTAAACTAAGATACTGGCTGTCCCACTCTATATGTTATGAGTTAGGTTCCTGAATTCAGTTTGCATTTGGGTATTCCATGAATCTGAGCAGTGTCCACGCAATACCTATACAGTTCCAACTCACCCTGAGTAGTTATGTACACATCCTTAACTCAAAATGGATAGAATGGAAAGTAATGCTTTCAGCTCAATAGAGTGTATAGATGAAATTTGTTGAAAAGTACTATTTCCTATCTTGATATAAACATCATTATTTTACTTACCAAATGATTTAGAGTCGTATACAACCAATTTTATGAGTGTTCTACCAATGTTCCAGAAGTTACTTTCAGTAACTGCACCTTTTGTACACAATGGAACATTAACGTTTACAGAACGAAACAAAGATATTGTCTCTTCCACTCTAAATGTGATCAGGTAGTCTCCCGAATTCAGCTTGCATTTGATTATTCCATAGTTCTGAGCAGTGTACATCAAATATCCATAGAGTTCCAACGCACCCTGAGTAGTTATGCATACATCCTTAACTCAAATTGAATAGAATAGAATGTAATGCTTTCAGCTCAAAGCAGTATTGAGTTGAATATTGCTGAAAACTACTAACTTCATGTAATCATTATTATTTTACTTACCATATAATTCATAGTAGTCTGCAACCAATTTTATGAGGGTGCTACCAAAGTTCAAGTTACTTTCAGGAACTTCACCCTTTGTGCACAATGGAACATTACCGTTAACAGAACTAAACTAAGATACTGGCTGTCCCACTCTATATGTTATGAGTTAGGTTCCTGAATTCAGTTTGCATTTGGGCATTCCATGAATCTGAGCAGTGTCCATGCAATACCTATACAGTTCCAACTCACCCTGTGTAGTTATGTACACATCCTTAAATCAAAATGCATAGAATGGAAAGTAATGCTTTCAGCTCAATAGAGTGTAGAGATGAAATATGCTGAAAAGTAATATTTGCTATCTTGATATAAACATCATTATTTTACTTACCAAATGATTTAGAGTCGTATACAACCAATTTTATGAGTGTTCTACCAATGTTCCAGAAGTTACTTTCAGTAACTGCACCTTTTGTACACAATGGAACATTAACGTTTACAGAACGAAACAAAGATATTGTCTCTTCCACTCTAAATGTGATCAGGTAGTCTCCCGAATTCAGCTTGCATTTGATTATTCCATAGTTCTGAGCAGTGTACATCAAATATCTATAGAGTTCCAACGCACCCTGAGTAGTTATGCATACATCCTTAACTCAAATTGAATAGAATAGAATGTAATGCTTTCAGCTCAAAGCAGTATTGATTTGAATATTGCTGAAAACTACTAACTTCATGTAATCATTATTATTTTACTTACCATATAATTCATAGTAGTCTGCAACCAATTTTATGAGGGTGCTACCAAAGTTCAAGTTACTTTCAGGAACTTCACCCTTTGTGCACAATGGAACATTACCGTTAACTGAACTAAACTAAGATACTGGCTGTCCCACTCTATATGTTATGAGTTAGGTTCCTGAATTCAGTTTGCATTTGGGTATTCCATGAATCTGAGCAGTGTCCATGCAATACCTATACAGTTCCAACTCACCCTGTGTAGTTATGTACACATCCTTAACTCAAAATGCATAGAAAGGAAAGTAATGCTTTCAGCTCAATAGAGTGTAGAGATGAAATTTGCTGAAAAGTAATATTTGCTATCTTGATGTAAACATTATTATTTTACTTACCAAATGATTTAGCGTCGGATACAACCAATTTCATGAGTGTTCTACCAATGTTCCAGAAGTTACTTTCAGTAACTGCACCTTTTGTACACAATGGAACATTAACGTTTACAGAACGAAACAAAGATATTGTCTGTTCCACTCTAAATGTAATCAGGTAGTCTCCCGAATTCAGCTTGCATTTGATTATTCCATGGTTCTGAGCAGTGTACATCAAATATCTATAGAGTTCCAACGCACCCTGAGTAGTTATGCATACATCCTTAACTCAAATTGAATAGAATAGAATGTAATGCTTTCAGCTCAAAGCAGTATTGAGTTGAATATTGCTGAAAACTACTAAGGGCTAACTTCGTCATCATTATTATTTTACTTACCATATAATTCATCGTAGTCTGCAACCAATTTTATGAGGGTGCTACCAAAGTTCAAGTTACTTTCAGGAACTTCACCTTTTGTGCACAGTGGAACATTACCGTTTACAGAACTAAACTAAGATAGTGGCTGTTCCACTCTATATGTTATGAGTTAGGTTCCTGAATTCAGTTTGCATTTGGGTATTCCATGAATCTGAGCAGTGTCCATGCAATACCTATACAGTTCCAACTCACCCTGAGTAGTTATGTACACATCCTTAACTCAAAATGGATAGAATGGAAAGTAATGCTTTCAGCTCAATAGAGTGTAGAGATGAAATTTGTTGAAAAGTACTATTTCCTATCTTGATATAAACATCATTATTTTACTTACCAAATGATTTAGAGTCGTATACAACCAATTTTATGAGTGTTCTACCAATGTTCCAGAAGTTACTTTCAGTAACTGCACCTTTTGTACACAATGGAACATTAACGTTTACAGAACGAAACAAAGATATTGTCTCTTCCACTCTAAATGTGATCAGGTAGTCTCCCGAATTCAGCTTGCATTTGATTATTCCATAGTTCTGAGCAGTGTACATCAAATATCTATAGAGTTCCAACGCACCCTGAGTAGTTATGCATACATCCTTAACTCAAATTGAATAGAATAGAATGTAATGCTTTCAGCTCAAAGCAGTATTGATTTGAATATTGCTGAAAACTACTAACTTCATGTAATCATTATTATTTTACTTACCATATAATTCATAGTAGTCTGCAACCAATTTTATGAGGGTGCTACCAAAGTTCAAGTTACTTTCAGGAACTTCACCCTTTGTGCACAATGGAACATTACCGTTAACTGAACTAAACTAAGATACTGGCTGTCCCACTCTATATGTTATGAGTTAGGTTCCTGAATTCAGTTTGCATTTGGGTATTCCATGAATCTGAGCAGTGTCCATGCAATACCTATACAGTTCCAACTCACCCTGTGTAGTTATGTACACATCCTTAACTCAAAATGCATAGAAAGGAAAGTAATGCTTTCAGCTCAATAGAGTGTAGAGATGAAATTTGCTGAAAAGTAATATTTGCTATCTTGATGTAAACATTATTATTTTACTTACCAAATGATTTAGCGTCGGATACAACCAATTTCATGAGTGTTCTACCAATGTTCCAGAAGTTACTTTCAGTAACTGCACCTTTTGTACACAATGGAACATTAACGTTTACAGAACGAAACAAAGATATTGTCTGTTCCACTCTAAATGTAATCAGGTAGTCTCCCGAATTCAGCTTGCATTTGATTATTCCATGGTTCTGAGCAGTGTACATCAAATATCTATAGAGTTCCAACGCACCCTGAGTAGTTATGCATACATCCTTAACTCAAATTGAATAGAATAGAATGTAATGCTTTCAGCTCAAAGCAGTATTGAGTTGAATATTGCTGAAAACTACTAAGGGCTAACTTCGTCATCATTATTATTTTACTTACCATATAATTCATCGTAGTCTGCAACCAATTTTATGAGGGTGCTACCAAAGTTCAAGTTACTTTCAGGAACTTCACCTTTTGTGCACAGTGGAACATTACCGTTTACAGAACTAAACTAAGATAGTGGCTGTTCCACTCTATATGTTATGATTTAGGTTCCTGAATTCAGTTTGCATTTGGGTATTCCATGAATCTGAGCAGTGTCCATGCAATACCTATACAGTTCCAACTCACCCTGAGTAGTTATGTACACATCCTTAACTCAAAATGGATAGAATGGAAAGTAATGCTTTCAGCTCAATAGAGTGTAGAGATGAAATTTGTTGAAAAGTACTATTTCCTATCTTGATATAAACATCATTATTTTACTTACCAAATGATTTAGAGTCGTATACAACCAATTTTATGAGTGTTCTACCAATGTTCCAGAAGTTACTTTCAGTAACTGCACCTTTTGTACACAATGGAACATTAACGTTTACAGAACGAAACAAAGATATTGTCTCTTCCACTCTAAATGTGATCAGGTAGTCTCCCGAATTCAGCTTGCATTTGATTATTCCATAGTTCTGAGCAGTGTACATCAAATATCCATAGAGTTCCAACGCACCCTGAGTAGTTATGCATACATCCTTAACTCAAATTGAATAGAATAGAATGTAATGCTTTCAGCTCAAAGCAGTATTGAGTTGAATATTGCTGAAAACTACTAACTTCATGTAATCATTATTATTTTACTTACCATATAATTCATAGTAGTCTGCAACCAATTTTATGAGGGTGCTACCAAAGTTCAAGTTACTTTCAGGAACTTCACCCTTTGTGCACAATGGAACATTACCGTTAACAGAACTAAACTAAGATACTGGCTGTCCCACTCTATATGTTATGAGTTAGGTTCCTGAATTCAGTTTGCATTTGGGTATTCCATGAATCTGAGCAGTGTCCATGCAATACCTATACAGTTCCAACTCACCCTGTGTAGTTATGTACACATCCTTAAATCAAAATGCATAGAATGGAAAGTAATGCTTTCAGCTCAATAGAGTGTAGAGATGAAATATGCTGAAAAGTAATATTTGCTATCTTGATATAAACATCATTATTTTACTTACCAAATGATTTAGCGTCAGATACAACCAATTTTATGAGTGTTCTACCAATGTTCCAGAAGTTACTTTCAGTAACTGCACCTTTTGTTCACCATGGAACATTAACGTTTACAGAACGAAACAAAGATATTGTCTCTTCCACTCTAAATGTGATCAGGTAGTCTCCCGAATTCAGCTTGCATTTGATTATTCCATAGTTCTGAACAGTGTACATCAAATATCCATAGAGTTCCAACGCACCCTGAGTAGTTATGCATACATCCTTAACTCAAATTGAATAGAATAGAATGTAATGCTTTCAGCTCAAAGCAGTATTGAGTTGAATATTGCTGAAAACTACTAAGGGCTAACTTCGTGTAATCATTATTATTTTACTTACCATATAATTCATAGTAGTCTGCCACCAATTTTATGAGGGTGCTACCAAAGTTCAAGTTACTTTCAGGAACTTCACCTTTTGTGCACAGTGCAACATTACCGTTTACTGAACTAAACAAAGATAGTGGCTGTTCCACTCTATATGTTATGAGTTAGGTTCCTGAATTCAGTTTGCATTTGGGTATTCCATGAATCTGAGCAGTGTCCATGCAATACCTATACAGTTCCAACTCACCCTGAGCAGTTATGTACACATCCTTAACTCAAACTGCATAGAATACAAAGTAATGCTTTCAGCTCAATAGAGTGTAGAGATGAAATTTGCTGAAAAGTAATATTTGCTATCTTGATATAAACATCATTATATTACTTACCAAATGATTTAGCGTCGGATACAACCAATTTTATGAGTGTTCTACCAATGTTCCAGAAGTTACTTTCAGTAACTGCACCTTTTGTACACAATGGAACATTAACGTTTACAGAACGAAACAAAGATATTGTCTGTTCCACTCTAAATGTAATCAGGTAGTCTCCCGAATTCAGCTTGCATTTGATTATTCCATGGTTATGAGCAGTGTACATCAAATATCTATACAGTTCCAACGCACCATGAGTAGTTATGCATACATCCTTAACTCAAATTGAATAGAATAGAATGTAATGCTTTCAGCTCAAAGCAGTATTGAGTTGAATATTGCTGAAAACTACTAAGGGCTAACTTCGTGTCATCATTATTATTTTCCTTACCATATAATTCATCGTAGTCTGCCACCAATTTTATGAGGGTGCTACCAAAGTTCAAGTTACTTTCAGGAACTTCACCCTTTGTGCACAATGGAACATTACCGTTAACTGAACTAAACTAAGATACTGGCTGTCCCACTCTATATGTTATGAGTTAGGTTCCTGAATTCAGTTTGCATTTGGGTATTCCATGAATCTGAGCAGTGTCCACGCAATACCTATACAGTTCCAACTCACCCTGAGTAGTTATGTACACATCCTTAACTCAAAATGGATAGAATGGAAAGTAATGCTTTCAGCTCAATAGAGTGTATAGATGAAATTTGTTGAAAAGTACTATTTCCTATCTTGATATAAACATCATTATTTTACTTACCAAATGATTTAGAGTCGTATACAACCAATTTTATGAGTGTTCTACCAATGTTCCAGAAGTTACTTTCAGTAACTGCACCTTTTGTACACAATGGAACATTAACGTTTACAGAACGAAACAAAGATATTGTCTCTTCCACTCTAAATGTGATCAGGTAGTCTCCCGAATTCAGCTTGCATTTGATTATTCCATAGTTCTGAGCAGTGTACATCAAATATCCATAGAGTTCCAACGCACCCTGAGTAGTTATGCATACATCCTTAACTCAAATTGAATAGAATAGAATGTAATGCTTTCAGCTCAAAGCAGTATTGAGTTGAATATTGCTGAAAACTACTAACTTCATGTAATCATTATTATTTTACTTACCATATAATTCATAGTAGTCTGCAACCAATTTTATGAGGGTGCTACCAAAGTTCAAGTTACTTTCAGGAACTTCACCCTTTGTGCACAATGGAACATTACCGTTAACAGAACTAAACTAAGATACTGGCTGTCCCACTCTATATGTTATGAGTTAGGTTCCTGAATTCAGTTTGCATTTGGGTATTCCATGAATCTGAGCAGTGTCCATGCAATACCTATACAGTTCCAACTCACCCTGTGTAGTTATGTACACATCCTTAAATCAAAATGCATAGAATGGAAAGTAATGCTTTCAGCTCAATAGAGTGTAGAGATGAAATATGCTGAAAAGTAATATTTGCTATCTTGATATAAACATCATTATTTTACTTACCAAATGATTTAGCGTCAGATACAACCAATTTTATGAGTGTTCTACCAATGTTCCAGAAGTTACTTTCAGTAACTGCACCTTTTGTTCACCATGGAACATTAACGTTTACAGAACGAAACAAAGATATTGTCTCTTCCACTCTAAATGTGATCAGGTAGTCTCCCGAATTCAGCTTGCATTTGATTATTCCATAGTTCTGAACAGTGTACATCAAATATCCATAGAGTTCCAACGCACCCTGAGTAGTTATGCATACATCCTTAACTCAAATTGAATAGAATAGAATGTAATGCTTTCAGCTCAAAGCAGTATTGAGTTGAATATTGCTGAAAACTACTAAGGGCTAACTTCGTGTAATCATTATTATTTTACTTACCATATAATTCATAGTAGTCTGCCACCAATTTTATGAGGGTGCTACCAAAGTTCAAGTTACTTTCAGGAACTTCACCTTTTGTGCACAGTGCAACATTACCGTTTACTGAACTAAACAAAGATAGTGGCTGTTCCACTCTATATGTTATGAGTTAGGTTCCTGAATTCAGTTTGCATTTGGGTATTCCATGAATCTGAGCAGTGTCCATGCAATACCTATACAGTTCCAACTCACCCTGAGCAGTTATGTACACATCCTTAACTCAAACTGCATAGAAAACAAAGTAATGCTTTCAGCTCAATAGAGTGTAGAGATGAAATTTGCTGAAAAGTAATATTTGCTATCTTGATATAAACATCATTATATTACTTACCAAATGATTTAGCGTCGGATACAACCAATTTTATGAGTGTTCTACCAATGTTCCAGAAGTTACTTTCAGTAACTGCACCTTTTGTACACAATGGAACATTAACGTTTACAGAACGAAACAAAGATATTGTCTGTTCCACTCTAAATGTAATCAGGTAGTCTCCCGAATTCAGCTTGCATTTGATTATTCCATGGTTATGAGCAGTGTACATCAAATATCTATACAGTTCCAACGCACCATGAGTAGTTATGCATACATCCTTAACTCAAATTGAATAGAATAGAATGTAATGCTTTCAGCTCAAAGCAGTATTGAGTTGAATATTGCTGAAAACTACTAAGGGCTAACTTCGTGTCATCATTATTATTTTCCTTACCATATAATTCATCGTAGTCTGCCACCAATTTTATGAGGGTGCTACCAAAGTTCAAGTTACTTTCAGGAACTTCACCCTTTGTGCACAATGGAACATTACCGTTAACTGAACTAAACTAAGATACTGGCTGTCCCACTCTATATGTTATGAGTTAGGTTCCTGAATTCAGTTTGCATTTGGGTATTCCATGAATCTGAGCAGTGTCCACGCAATACCTATACAGTTCCAACTCACCCTGAGTAGTTATGTACACATCCTTAACTCAAAATGCATAGAATGGAAAGTAATGCTTTCAGCTCAATAGAGTGTATAGATGAAATTTGTTGAAAAGTACTATTTCCTATCTTGATATAAACATCATTATTTTACTTACCAAATGATTTAGAGTCGTATACAACCAATTTTATGAGTGTTCTACCAATGTTCCAGAAGTTACTTTCAGTAACTGCACCTTTTGTACACAATGGAACATTAACGTTTACAGAACGAAACAAAGATATTGTCTCTTCCACTCTAAATGTGATCAGGTAGTCTCCCGAATTCAGCTTGCATTTGATTATTCCATAGTTCTGAGCAGTGTACATCAAATATCCATAGAGTTCCAACGCACCCTGAGTAGTTATGCATACATCCTTAACTCAAATTGAATAGAATAGAATGTAATGCTTTCAGCTCAAAGCAGTATTGAGTTGAATATTGCTGAAAACTACTAACTTCATGTAATCATTATTATTTTACTTACCATATAATTCATAGTAGTCTGCAACCAATTTTATGAGGGTGCTACCAAAGTTCAAGTTACTTTCAGGAACTTCACCCTTTGTGCACAATGGAACATTACCGTTAACAGAACTAAACTAAGATACTGGCTGTCCCACTCTATATGTTATGAGTTAGGTTCCTGAATTCAGTTTGCATTTGGGTATTCCATGAATCTGAGCAGTGTCCATGCAATACCTATACAGTTCCAACTCACCCTGAGCAGTTATGTACACATCCTTAACTCAAACTGCATAGAATACAAAGTAATGCTTTCAGCTCAATAGAGTGTAGAGATGAAATTTGCTGAAAAGTAATATTTGCTATCTTGATATAAACATCATTATATTACTTACCAAATGATTTAGCGTCGGATACAACCAATTTTATGAGTGTTCTACCAATGTTCCAGAAGTTACTTTCAGTAACTGCACCTTTTGTACACAATGGAACATTAACGTTTACAGAACGAAACAAAGATATTGTCTGTTCCACTCTAAATGTAATCAGGTAGTCTCCCGAATTCAGCTTGCATTTGATTATTCCATGGTTATGAGCAGTGTACATCAAATATCTATACAGTTCCAACGCACCATGAGTAGTTATGCATACATCCTTAACTCAAATTGAATAGAATAGAATGTAATGCTTTCAGCTCAAAGCAGTATTGAGTTGAATATTGCTGAAAACTACTAAGGGCTAACTTCGTGTAATCATTATTATTTTCCTTACCATATAATTCATCGTAGTCTGCCACCAATTTTATGAGGGTGCTACCAAAGTTCAAGTTACTTTCAGGAACTTCACCCTTTGTGCACAATGGAACATTACCGTTAACTGAACTAAACTAAGATACTGGCTGTCCCACTCTATATGTTATGAGTTAGGTTCCTGAATTCAGTTTGCATTTGGGTATTCCATGAATCTGAGCAGTGTCCATGCAATACCTATACAGTTCCAACTCACCCTGTGTAGTTATGTACACATCCTTAACTCAAAATGCATAGAAAGGAAAGTAATGCTTTCAGCTCAATAGAGTGTAGAGATGAAATTTGCTGAAAAGTAATATTTGCTATCTTGATGTAAACATTATTATTTTACTTACCAAATGATTTAGCGTCGGATACAACCAATTTCATGAGTGTTCTACCAATGTTCCAGAAGTTACTTTCAGTAACTGCACCTTTTGTACACAATGGAACATTAACGTTTACAGAACGAAACAAAGATATTGTCTGTTCCAATCTAAATGTAATCAGGTAGTCTCCCGAATTCAGCTTGCATTTGATTATTCCATGGTTATGAGCAGTGTACATCAAATATCTATACAGTTCCAACGCACCATGAGTAGTTATGCATACATCCTTAATCAAATTGAATAGAATAGAATGTGATGCTTTCAGCACAAAGCAGTATTGAGTTGAATATTGCTGAAAACTACTAAGGGCTAACTTCAAGTCATCATTATTATTTTACTTACCATATAATTCATCGTAGTCTGCAACCAATTTTATGAGGGTGCTACCAAAGTTCAAGTTACTTTCAGGAACTTCACCTTTTGTGCACAGTGGAACATTACCGTTTACTGAACTAAACTAAGATAGTGGCTGTTCCACTCTATATGTTATGAGTTAGGTTCCTGAATTCAGTTTGCATTTGGGTATTCCATGAATCTGAGCAGTGTCCATGCAATACCTATACAGTTCCAACTCACCCTGAGTAGTTATGTACACATCCTTAACTCAAAATGGATAGAATGGAAAGTAATGCTTTCAGCTCAATAGAGTGTAGAGATGAAATTTGTTGAAAAGTACTATTTCCTATCTTGATATAAACATCATTATTTTACTTACCAAATGATTTAGAGTCGTATACAACCAATTTTATGAGTGTTCTACCAATGTTCCAGAAGTTACTTTCAGTAACTGCACCTTTTGTACACAATGGAACATTAACGTTTACAGAACGAAACAAAGATATTGTCTCTTCCACTCTAAATGTGATCAGGTAGTCTCCCGAATTCAGCTTGCATTTGATTATTCCATAGTTCTGAGCAGTGTACATCAAATATCCATAGAGTTCCAACGCACCCTGAGTAGTTATGCATACATCCTTAACTCAAATTGAATAGAATAGAATGTAATGCTTTCAGCTCAAAGCAGTATTGAGTTGAATATTGCTGAAAACTACTAACTTCATGTAATCATTATTATTTTACTTACCATATAATTCATAGTAGTCTGCAACCAATTTTATGAGGGTGCTACCAAAGTTCAAGTTACTTTCAGGAACTTCACCCTTTGTGCACAATGGAACATTACCGTTAACAGAACTAAACTAAGATACTGGCTGTCCCACTCTATATGTTATGAGTTAGGTTCCTGAATTCAGTTTGCATTTGGGTATTCCATGAATCTGAGCAGTGTCCATGCAATACCTATACAGTTCCAACTCACCCTGTGTAGTTATGTACACATCCTTAAATCAAAATGCATAGAATGGAAAGTAATGCTTTCAGCTCAATAGAGTGTAGAGATGAAATATGCTGAAAAGTAATATTTGCTATCTTGATATAAACATCATTATTTTACTTACCAAATGATTTAGCGTCAGATACAACCACTTTTATGAGTGTTCTACCAATGTTCCAGAAGTTACTTTCAGTAACTGCACCTTTTGTTCACCATGGAACATTAACGTTTACAGAACGAAACAAAGATATTGTCTCTTCCACTCTAAATGTGATCAGGTAGTCTCCCGAATTCAGCTTGCATATGATTATTCCATGGTTCTGAACAGTGTACATCAAATATCCATAGAGTTCCAACGCACCCTGAGTAGTTATGCATACATCCTTAACTCAAATTGAATAGAATAGAATGTAATGCTTTCAGCTCAAAGCAGTATTGAGTTGAATATTGCTGAAAACTACTAAGGGCTAACTTCGTGTAATCATTATTATTTTACTTACCATATAATTCATAGTAGTCTGCCACCAATTTTATGAGGGTGCTACCAAAGTTCAAGTTACTTTCAGGAACTTCACCTTTTGTGCACAGTGCAACATTACCGTTTACTGAACTAAACAAAGATAGTGGCTGTTCCACTCTATATGTTATGAGTTAGGTTCCTGAATTCAGTTTGCATTTGGGTATTCCATGAATCTGAGCAGTGTCCATGCAATACCTATACAGTTCCAACTCACCCTGAGCAGTTATGTACACATCCTTAACTCAAACTGCATAGAATACAAAGTAATGCTTTCAGCTCAATAGAGTGTAGAGATGAAATTTGCTGAAAAGTAATATTTGCTATCTTGATATAAACATCATTATATTACTTACCAAATGATTTAGCGTCGGATACAACCAATTTTATGAGTGTTCTACCAATGTTCCAGAAGTTACTTTCAGTAACTGCACCTTTTGTACACAATGGAACATTAACGTTTACAGAACGAAACAAAGATATTGTCTGTTCCACTCTAAATGTAATCAGGTAGTCTCCCGAATTCAGCTTGCATTTGATTATTCCATGGTTATGAGCAGTGTACATCAAATATCTATACAGTTCCAACGCACCATGAGTAGTTATGCATACATCCTTAACTCAAATTGAATAGAATAGAATGTAATGCTTTCAGCTCAAAGCAGTATTGAGTTGAATATTGCTGAAAACTACTAAGGGCTAACTTCGTGTCATCATTATTATTTTCCTTACCATATAATTCATCGTAGTCTGCCACCAATTTTATGAGGGTGCTACCAAAGTTCAAGTTACTTTCAGGAACTTCACCCTTTGTGCACAATGGAACATTACCGTTAACTGAACTAAACTAAGATACTGGCTGTCCCACTCTATATGTTATGAGTTAGGTTCCTGAATTCAGTTTGCATTTGGGTATTCCATGAATCTGAGCAGTGTCCACGCAATACCTATACAGTTCCAACTCACCCTGAGTAGTTATGTACACATCCTTAACTCAAAATGGATAGAATGGAAAGTAATGCTTTCAGCTCAATAGAGTGTATAGATGAAATTTGTTGAAAAGTACTATTTCCTATCTTGATATAAACATCATTATTTTACTTACCAAATGATTTAGAGTCGTATACAACCAATTTTATGAGTGTTCTACCAATGTTCCAGAAGTTACTTTCAGTAACTGCACCTTTTGTACACAATGGAACATTAACGTTTACAGAACGAAACAAAGATATTGTCTCTTCCACTCTAAATGTGATCAGGTAGTCTCCCGAATTCAGCTTGCATTTGATTATTCCATAGTTCTGAGCAGTGTACATCAAATATCCATAGAGTTCCAACGCACCCTGAGTAGTTATGCATACATCCTTAACTCAAATTGAATAGAATAGAATGTAATGCTTTCAGCTCAAAGCAGTATTGAGTTGAATATTGCTGAAAACTACTAACTTCATGTAATCATTATTATTTTCCTTACCATATAATTCATCGTAGTCTGCAACCAATTTTGTGAGGGTGCTACCAAAGTTCAAGTTACTTTCAGGAACTTCACCCTTTGTGCACAATGGAACATTACCGTTAACAGAACTAAACTAAGATACTGGCTGTCCCACTCTATATGTTATGAGTTAGGTTCCTGAATTCAGTTTGCATTTGGGTATTCCATGAATCTGAGCAGTGTCCATGCAATACCTATACAGTTCCAACTCACCCTGTGTAGTTATGTACACATCCTTAAATCAAAATGCATAGAATGGAAAGTAATGCTTTCAGCTCAATAGAGTGTAGAGATGAAATATGCTGAAAAGTAATATTTGCTATCTTGATATAAACATCATTATTTTACTTACCAAATGATTTAGCGTCAGATACAACCAATTTTATGAGTGTTCTACCAATGTTCCAGAAGTTACTTTCAGTAACTGCACCTTTTGTACACAATGGAACATTAACGTTTACAGAACGAAACAAAGATATTGTCTCTTCCACTCTAAATGTGATCAGGTAGTCTCCCGAATTCAGCTTGCATTTGATTATTCCATAGTTCTGAGCAGTGTACATCAAATATCCATAGAGTTCCAACGCACCCTGAGTAGTTATGCATACATCCTTAACTCAAATTGAATAGAATAGAATGTAATGCTTTCAGCTCAAAGCAGTATTGAGTTGAATATTGCTGAAAACTACTAACTTCATGTAATCATTATTATTTTACTTACCATATAATTCATAGTAGTCTGCAACCAATTTTATGAGGGTGCTACCAAAGTTCAAGTTACTTTCAGGAACTTCACCCTTTGTGCACAATGGAACATTACCGTTAACAGAACTAAACTAAGATACTGGCTGTCCCACTCTATATGTTATGAGTTAGGTTCCTGAATTCAGTTTGCATTTGGGTATTCCATGAATCTGAGCAGTGTCCATGCAATACCTATACAGTTCCAACTCACCCTGTGTAGTTATGTACACATCCTTAAATCAAAATGCATAGAATGGAAAGTAATGCTTTCAGCTCAATAGAGTGTAGAGATGAAATATGCTGAAAAGTAATATTTGCTATCTTGATATAAACATCATTATTTTACTTACCAAATGATTTAGCGTCAGATACAACCAATTTTATGAGTGTTCTACCAATGTTCCAGAAGTTACTTTCAGTAACTGCACCTTTTGTTCACCATGGAACATTAACGTTTACAGAACGAAACAAAGATATTGTCTCTTCCACTCTAAATGTGATCTGGAATTCTCCCGAATTCAGCTTGCATTTGATTATTCCATGGTTCTGAACAGTGTACATCAAATATCTATAGAGTTCCAACGCACCCTGAGTAGTTATGCATACATCCTTAACTCAAATTGAATAGAATAGAATGTAATGCTTTCAGCTCAAAGCAGTATTGAGTTGAATATTGCTGAAAACTACTAAGGGCTAACTTCGTGTCATCATTATTATTTTCCTTACCATATAATTCATCGTAGTCTGCCACCAATTTTATGAGGGTGCTACCAAAGTTCAAGTTACTTTCAGGAACTTCACCCTTTGTGCACAATGGAACATTACCGTTAACTGAACTAAACTAAGATACTGGCTGTCCCACTCTATATGTTATGAGTTAGGTTCCTGAATTCAGTTTGCATTTGGGTATTCCATGAATCTGAGCAGTGTCCACGCAATACCTATACAGTTCCAACTCACCCTGAGTAGTTATGTACACATCCTTAACTCAAAATGGATAGAATGGAAAGTAATGCTTTCAGCTCAATAGAGTGTATAGATGAAATTTGTTGAAAAGTACTATTTCCTATCTTGATATAAACATCATTATTTTACTTACCAAATGATTTAGAGTCGTATACAACCAATTTTATGAGTGTTCTACCAATGTTCCAGAAGTTACTTTCAGTAACTGCACCTTTTGTACACAATGGAACATTAACGTTTACAGAACGAAACAAAGATATTGTCTCTTCCACTCTAAATGTGATCAGGTAGTCTCCCGAATTCAGCTTGCATTTGATTATTCCATAGTTCTGAGCAGTGTACATCAAATATCCATAGAGTTCCAACGCACCCTGAGTAGTTATGCATACATCCTTAACTCAAATTGAATAGAATAGAATGTAATGCTTTCAGCTCAAAGCAGTATTGAGTTGAATATTGCTGAAAACTACTAACTTCATGTAATCATTATTATTTTACTTACCATATAATTCATAGTAGTCTGCAACCAATTTTATGAGGGTGCTACCAAAGTTCAAGTTACTTTCAGGAACTTCACCCTTTGTGCACAATGGAACATTACCGTTAACAGAACTAAACTAAGATACTGGCTGTCCCACTCTATATGTTATGAGTTAGGTTCCTGAATTCAGTTTGCATTTGGGTATTCCATGAATCTGAGCAGTGTCCATGCAATACCTATACAGTTCCAACTCACCCTGTGTAGTTATGTACACATCCTTAAATCAAAATGCATAGAATGGAAAGTAATGCTTTCAGCTCAATAGAGTGTAGAGATGAAATATGCTGAAAAGTAATATTTGCTATCTTGATATAAACATCATTATTTTACTTACCAAATGATTTAGCGTCAGATACAACCACTTTTATGAGTGTTCTACCAATGTTCCAGAAGTTACTTTCAGTAACTGCACCTTTTGTTCACCATGGAACATTAACGTTTACAGAACGAAACAAAGATATTGTCTCTTCCACTCTAAATGTGATCAGGTAGTCTCCCGAATTCAGCTTGCATATGATTATTCCATGGTTCTGAACAGTGTACATCAAATATCCATAGAGTTCCAACGCACCCTGAGTAGTTATGCATACATCCTTAACTCAAATTGAATAGAATAGAATGTAATGCTTTCAGCTCAAAGCAGTATTGAGTTGAATATTGCTGAAAACTACTAAGGGCTAACTTCGTGTAATCATTATTATTTTACTTACCATATAATTCATAGTAGTCTGCCACCAATTTTATGAGGGTGCTACCAAAGTTCAAGTTACTTTCAGGAACTTCACCTTTTGTGCACAGTGCAACATTACCGTTTACTGAACTAAACAAAGATAGTGGCTGTTCCACTCTATATGTTATGAGTTAGGTTCCTGAATTCAGTTTGCATTTGGGTATTCCATGAATCTGAGCAGTGTCCATGCAATACCTATACAGTTCCAACTCACCCTGAGCAGTTATGTACACATCCTTAACTCAAACTGCATAGAATACAAAGTAATGCTTTCAGCTCAATAGAGTGTAGAGATGAAATTTGCTGAAAAGTAATATTTGCTATCTTGATATAAACATCATTATATTACTTACCAAATGATTTAGCGTCGGATACAACCAATTTTATGAGTGTTCTACCAATGTTCCAGAAGTTACTTTCAGTAACTGCACCTTTTGTACACAATGGAACATTAACGTTTACAGAACGAAACAAAGATATTGTCTGTTCCACTCTAAATGTAATCATGTAGTCTCCCGAATTCAGCTTGCATTTGATTATTCCATGGTTATGAGCAGTGTACATCAAATATCTATACAGTTCCAACGCACCATGAGTAGTTATGCATACATCCTTAACTCAAATTGAATAGAATAGAATGTAATGCTTTCAGCTCAAAGCAGTATTGAGTTGAATATTGCTGAAAACTACTAAGGGCTAACTTCGTGTCATCATTATTATTTTCCTTACCATATAATTCATCGTAGTCTGCCACCAATTTTATGAGGGTGCTACCAAAGTTCAAGTTACTTTCAGGAACTTCACCCTTTGTGCACAATGGAACATTACCGTTAACTGAACTAAACTAAGATACTGGCTGTCCCACTCTATATGTTATGAGTTAGGTTCCTGAATTCAGTTTGCATTTGGGTATTCCATGAATCTGAGCAGTGTCCACGCAATACCTATACAGTTCCAACTCACCCTGAGTAGTTATGTACACATCCTTAACTCAAAATGGATAGAATGGAAAGTAATGCTTTCAGCTCAATAGAGTGTATAGATGAAATTTGTTGAAAAGTACTATTTCCTATCTTGATATAAACATCATTATTTTACTTACCAAATGATTTAGAGTCGTATACAACCAATTTTATGAGTGTTCTACCAATGTTCCAGAAGTTACTTTCAGTAACTGCACCTTTTGTACACAATGGAACATTAACGTTTACAGAACGAAACAAAGATATTGTCTCTTCCACTCTAAATGTGATCAGGTAGTCTCCCGAATTCAGCTTGCATTTGATTATTCCATAGTTCTGAGCAGTGTACATCAAATATCCATAGAGTTCCAACGCACCCTGAGTAGTTATGCATACATCCTTAACTCAAATTGAATAGAATAGAATGTAATGCTTTCAGCTCAAAGCAGTATTGAGTTGAATATTGCTGAAAACTACTAACTTCATGTAATCATTATTATTTTCCTTACCATATAATTCATCGTAGTCTGCAACCAATTTTATGAGGGTGCTACCAAAGTTCAAGTTACTTTCAGGAACTTCACCCTTTGTGCACAATGGAACATTACCGTTAACAGAACTAAACTAAGATACTGGCTGTCCCACTCTATATGTTATGAGTTAGGTTCCTGAATTCAGTTTGCATTTGGGTATTCCATGAATCTGAGCAGTGTCCATGCAATACCTATACAGTTCCAACTCACCCTGTGTAGTTATGTACACATCCTTAAATCAAAATGCATAGAATGGAAAGTAATGCTTTCAGCTCAATAGAGTGTAGAGATGAAATATGCTGAAAAGTAATATTTGCTATCTTGATATAAACATCATTATTTTACTTACCAAATGATTTAGCGTCAGATACAACCAATTTTATGAGTGTTCTACCAATGTTCCAGAAGTTACTTTCAGTAACTGCACCTTTTGTACACAATGGAACATTAACGTTTACAGAACGAAACAAAGATATTGTCTCTTCCACTCTAAATGTGATCAGGTAGTCTCCCGAATTCAGCTTGCATTTGATTATTCCATAGTTCTGAGCAGTGTACATCAAATATCCATAGAGTTCCAACGCACCCTGAGTAGTTATGCATACATCCTTAACTCAAATTGAATAGAATAGAATGTAATGCTTTCAGCTCAAAGCAGTATTGAGTTGAATATTGCTGAAAACTACTAACTTCATGTAATCATTATTATTTTACTTACCATATAATTCATAGTAGTCTGCAACCAATTTTATGAGGGTGCTACCAAAGTTCAAGTTACTTTCAGGAACTTCACCCTTTGTGCACAATGGAACATTACCGTTAACAGAACTAAACTAAGATACTGGCTGTCCCACTCTATATGTTATGAGTTAGGTTCCTGAATTCAGTTTGCATTTGGGTATTCCATGAATCTGAGCAGTGTCCATGCAATACCTATACAGTTCCAACTCACCCTGTGTAGTTATGTACACATCCTTAAATCAAAATGCATAGAATGGAAAGTAATGCTTTCAGCTCAATAGAGTGTAGAGATGAAATATGCTGAAAAGTAATATTTGCTATCTTGATATAAACATCATTATTTTACTTACCAAATGATTTAGCGTCAGATACAACCAATTTTATGAGTGTTCTACCAATGTTCCAGAAGTTACTTTCAGTAACTGCACCTTTTGTTCACCATGGAACATTAACGTTTACAGAACGAAACAAAGATATTGTCTCTTCCACTCTAAATGTGATCTGGTAGTCTCCCGAATTCAGCTTGCATTTGATTATTCCATGGTTCTGAACAGTGTACATCAAATATCTATAGAGTTCCAACGCACCCTGAGTAGTTATGCATACATCCTTAACTCAAATTGAATAGAATAGAATGTAATGCTTTCAGCTCAAAGCAGTATTGAGTTGAATATTGCTGAAAACTACTAAGGGCTAACTTCGTGTCATCATTATTATTTTCCTTACCATATAATTCATCGTAGTCTGCCACCAATTTTATGAGGGTGCTACCAAAGTTCAAGTTACTTTCAGGAACTTCACCCTTTGTGCACAATGGAACATTACCGTTAACTGAACTAAACTAAGATACTGGCTGTCCCACTCTATATGTTATGAGTTAGGTTCCTGAATTCAGTTTGCATTTGGGTATTCCATGAATCTGAGCAGTGTCCACGCAATACCTATACAGTTCCAACTCACCCTGAGTAGTTATGTACACATCCTTAACTCAAAATGGATAGAATGGAAAGTAATGCTTTCAGCTCAATAGAGTGTATAGATGAAATTTGTTGAAAAGTACTATTTCCTATCTTGATATAAACATCATTATTTTACTTACCAAATGATTTAGAGTCGTATACAACCAATTTTATGAGTGTTCTACCAATGTTCCAGAAGTTACTTTCAGTAACTGCACCTTTTGTACACAATGGAACATTAACGTTTACAGAACGAAACAAAGATATTGTCTCTTCCACTCTAAATGTGATCAGGTAGTCTCCCGAATTCAGCTTGCATTTGATTATTCCATAGTTCTGAGCAGTGTACATCAAATATCCATAGAGTTCCAACGCACCCTGAGTAGTTATGCATACATCCTTAACTCAAATTGAATAGAATAGAATGTAATGCTTTCAGCTCAAAGCAGTATTGAGTTGAATATTGCTGAAAACTACTAACTTCATGTAATCATTATTATTTTACTTACCATATAATTCATAGTAGTCTGCAACCAATTTTATGAGGGTGCTACCAAAGTTCAAGTTACTTTCAGGAACTTCACCCTTTGTGCACAATGGAACATTACCGTTAACAGAACTAAACTAAGATACTGGCTGTCCCACTCTATATGTTATGAGTTAGGTTCCTGAATTCAGTTTGCATTTGGGTATTCCATGAATCTGAGCAGTGTCCATGCAATACCTATACAGTTCCAACTCACCCTGTGTAGTTATGTACACATCCTTAAATCAAAATGCATAGAATGGAAAGTAATGCTTTCAGCTCAATAGAGTGTAGAGATGAAATATGCTGAAAAGTAATATTTGCTATCTTGATATAAACATCATTATTTTACTTACCAAATGATTTAGCGTCAGATACAACCAATTTTATGAGTGTTCTACCAATGTTCCAGAAGTTACTTTCAGTAACTGCACCTTTTGTTCACCATGGAACATTAACGTTTACAGAACGAAACAAAGATATTGTCTCTTCCACTCTAAATGTGATCTGGTAGTCTCCCGAATTCAGCTTGCATTTGATTATTCCATGGTTCTGAACAGTGTACATCAAATATCTATAGAGTTCCAACGCACCCTGAGTAGTTATGCATACATCCTTAACTCAAATTGAATAGAATAGAATGTAATGCTTTCAGCTCAAAGCAGTATTGAGTTGAATATTGCTGAAAACTACTAAGGGCTAACTTCGTGTCATCATTATTATTTTCCTTACCATATAATTCATCGTAGTCTGCCACCAATTTTATGAGGGTGCTACCAAAGTTCAAGTTACTTTCAGGAACTTCACCCTTTGTGCACAATGGAACATTACCGTTAACAGAACTAAACTAAGATACTGGCTGTCCCGCTCTATATGTTATGAGTTAGGTTCCTGAATTTAGTTTGCATTTGGGTATTCCATGAATCTGAGCAGTGTCCACGCAATACCTATACAGTTCCAACTCACCCTGAGTAGTTATGTACACATTCTTAACTCAAAATGGATAGAATGGAAAGTAATGCTTTCAGCTCAATAGAGTGTATAGATGAAATTTGTTGAAAAGTACTATTTCCTATCTTGATATAAACATCATTATTTTACTTACCAAATGATTTAGAGTCGTATACAACCAATTTTATGAGTGTTCTACCAATGTTCCAGAAGTTACTTTCAGTAACTGCACCTTTTGTACACAATGGAACATTAACGTTTACAGAACGAAACAAAGATATTGTCTCTTCCACTCTAAATGTGATCAGGTAGTCTCCCGAATTCAGCTTGCATTTGATTATTCCATAGTTCTGAGCAGTGTACATCAAATATCCATAGAGTTCCAACGCACCCTGAGTAGTTATGCATACATCCTTAACTCAAATTGAATAGAATAGAATGTAATGCTTTCAGCTCAAAGCAGTATTGAGTTGAATATTGCTGAAAACTACTAACTTCATGTAATCATTATTATTTTACTTACCATATAATTCATCGTAGTCTGCAACCAATTTTATGAGGGTGCTACCAAAGTTCAAGTTACTTTCAGGAACTTCACCCTTTGTGCACAATGGAACATTACCGTTAACAGAACTAAACTAAGATACTGGCTGTCCCACTCTATATGTTATGAGTTAGGTTCCTGAATTCAGTTTGCATTTGGGTATTCCATGAATCTGAGCAGTGTCCATGCAATACCTATACAGTTCCAACTCACCCTGTGTAGTTATGTACACATCCTTAAATCAAAATGCATAGAATGGAAAGTAATGCTTTCAGCTCAATAGAGTGTAGAGATGAAATATGCTGAAAAGTAATATTTGCTATCTTGATATAAACATCATTATTTTACTTACCAAATGATTTAGCGTCAGATACAACCAATTTTATGAGTGTTCTACCAATGTTCCAGAAGTTACTTTCAGTAACTGCACCTTTTGTACACAATGGAACATTAACGTTTACAGAACGAAACAAAGATATTGTCTCTTCCACTCTAAATGTGATCAGGTAGTCTCCCGAATTCAGCTTGCATTTGATTATTCCATAGTTCTGAGCAGTGTACATCAAATATCCATAGAGTTCCAACGCACCCTGAGTAGTTATGCATACATCCTTAACTCAAATTGAATAGAATAGAATGTAATGCTTTCAGCTCAAAGCAGTATTGAGTTGAATATTGCTGAAAACTACTAACTTCATGTAATCATTATTATTTTACTTACCATATAATTCATAGTAGTCTGCAACCAATTTTATGAGGGTGCTACCAAAGTTCAAGTTACTTTCAGGAACTTCACCCTTTGTGCACAATGGAACATTACCGTTAACAGAACTAAACTAAGATACTGGCTGTCCCACTCTATATGTTATGAGTTAGGTTCCTGAATTCAGTTTGCATTTGGGTATTCCATGAATCTGAGCAGTGTCCATGCAATACCTATACAGTTCCAACTCACCCTGTGTAGTTATGTACACATCCTTAAATCAAAATGCATAGAATGGAAAGTAATGCTTTCAGCTCAATAGAGTGTAGAGATGAAATATGCTGAAAAGTAATATTTGCTATCTTGATATAAACATCATTATTTTACTTACCAAATGATTTAGCGTCAGATACAACCAATTTTATGAGTGTTCTACCAATGTTCCAGAAGTTACTTTCAGTAACTGCACCTTTTGTTCACCATGGAACATTAACGTTTACAGAACGAAACAAAGATATTGTCTCTTCCACTCTAAATGTGATCTGGTAGTCTCCCGAATTCAGCTTGCATTTGATTATTCCATGGTTCTGAACAGTGTACATCAAATATCTATAGAGTTCCAACGCACCCTGAGTAGTTATGCATACATCCTTAACTCAAATTGAATAGAATAGAATGTAATGCTTTCAGCTCAAAGCAGTATTGAGTTGAATATTGCTGAAAACTACTAAGGGCTAACTTCGTGTCATCATTATTATTTTCCTTACCATATAATTCATCGTAGTCTGCCACCAATTTTATGAGGGTGCTACCAAAGTTCAAGTTACTTTCAGGAACTTCACCCTTTTTGCACAATGGAACATTACCGTTAACTGAACTAAACTAAGATACTGGCTGTCCCACTCTATATGTTATGAGTTAGGTTCCTGAATTTAGTTTGCATTTGGGTATTCCATGAATCTGAGCAGTGTCCACGCAATACCTATACAGTTCCAACTCACCCTGAGTAGTTATGTACACATCCTTAACTCAAAATGGATAGAATGGAAAGTAATGCTTTCAGCTCAATAGAGTGTATAGATGAAATTTGTTGAAAAGTACTATTTCCTATCTTGATATAAACATCATTATTTTACTTACCAAATGATTTAGAGTCGTATACAACCAATTTTATGAGTGTTCTACCAATGTTCCAGAAGTTACTTTCAGTAACTGCACCTTTTGTACACAATGGAACATTAACGTTTACAGAACGAAACAAAGATATTGTCTCTTCCACTCTAAATGTGATCAGGTAGTCTCCCGAATTCAGCTTGCATTTGATTATTCCATAGTTCTGAGCAGTGTACATCAAATATCCATAGAGTTCCAACGCACCCTGAGTAGTTATGCATACATCCTTAACTCAAATTGAATAGAATAGAATGTAATGCTTTCAGCTCAAAGCAGTATTGAGTTGAATATTGCTGAAAACTACTAACTTCATGTAATCATTATTATTTTACTTACCATATAATTCATCGTAGTCTGCAACCAATTTTATGAGGGTGCTACCAAAGTTCAAGTTACTTTCAGGAACTTCACCCTTTGTGCACAATGGAACATTACCGTTAACAGAACTAAACTAAGATACTGGCTGTCCCACTCTATATGTTATGAGTTAGGTTCCTGAATTCAGTTTGCATTTGGGTATTCCATGAATCTGAGCAGTGTCCATGCAATACCTATACAGTTCCAACTCACCCTGTGTAGTTATGTACACATCCTTAAATCAAAATGCATAGAATGGAAAGTAATGCTTTCAGCTCAATAGAGTGTAGAGATGAAATATGCTGAAAAGTAATATTTGCTATCTTGATATAAACATCATTATTTTACTTACCAAATGATTTAGCGTCAGATACAACCAATTTTATGAGTGTTCTACCAATGTTCCAGAAGTTACTTTCAGTAACTGCACCTTTTGTACACAATGGAACATTAACGTTTACAGAACGAAACAAAGATATTGTCTCTTCCACTCTAAATGTGATCAGGTAGTCTCCCGAATTCAGCTTGCATTTGATTATTCCATAGTTCTGAGCAGTGTACATCAAATATCCATAGAGTTCCAACGCACCCTGAGTAGTTATGCATACATCCTTAACTCAAATTGAATAGAATAGAATGTAATGCTTTCAGCTCAAAGCAGTATTGAGTTGAATATTGCTGAAAACTACTAACTTCATGTAATCATTATTATTTTACTTACCATATAATTCATAGTAGTCTGCAACCAATTTTATGAGGGTGCTACCAAAGTTCAAGTTACTTTCAGGAACTTCACCCTTTGTGCACAATGGAACATTACCGTTAACAGAACTAAACTAAGATACTGGCTGTCCCACTCTATATGTTATGAGTTAGGTTCCTGAATTCAGTTTGCATTTGGGTATTCCATGAATCTGAGCAGTGTCCATGCAATACCTATACAGTTCCAACTCACCCTGTGTAGTTATGTACACATCCTTAAATCAAAATGCATAGAATGGAAAGTAATGCTTTCAGCTCAATAGAGTGTAGAGATGAAATATGCTGAAAAGTAATATTTGCTATCTTGATATAAACATCATTATTTTACTTACCAAATGATTTAGCGTCAGATACAACCAATTTTATGAGTGTTCTACCAATGTTCCAGAAGTTACTTTCAGTAACTGCACCTTTTGTTCACCATGGAACATTAACGTTTACAGAACGAAACAAAGATATTGTCTCTTCCACTCTAAATGTGATCTGGTAGTCTCCCGAATTCAGCTTGCATTTGATTATTCCATGGTTCTGAACAGTGTACATCAAATATCTATAGAGTTCCAACGCACCCTGAGTAGTTATGCATACATCCTTAACTCAAATTGAATAGAATAGAATGTAATGCTTTCAGCTCAAAGCAGTATTGAGTTGAATATTGCTGAAAACTACTAAGGGCTAACTTCGTGTCATCATTATTATTTTCCTTACCATATAATTCATCGTAGTCTGCCACCAATTTTATGAGGGTGCTACCAAAGTTCAAGTTACTTTCAGGAACTTCACCCTTTGTGCACAATGGAACATTACCGTTAACTGAACTAAACTAAGATACTGGCTGTCCCACTCTATATGTTATGAGTTAGGTTCCTGAATTCAGTTTGCATTTGGGTATTCCATGAATCTGAGCAGTGTCCACGCAATACCTATACAGTTCCAACTCACCCTGAGTAGTTATGTACACATCCTTAACTCAAAATGGATAGAATGGAAAGTAATGCTTTCAGCTCAATAGAGTGTATAGATGAAATTTGTTGAAAAGTACTATTTCCTATCTTGATATAAACATCATTATTTTACTTACCAAATGATTTAGAGTCGTATACAACCAATTTTATGAGTGTTCTACCAATGTTCCAGAAGTTACTTTCAGTAACTGCACCTTTTGTACACAATGGAACATTAACGTTTACAGAACGAAACAAAGATATTGTCTCTTCCACTCTAAATGTGATCAGGTAGTCTCCCGAATTCAGCTTGCATTTGATTATTCCATAGTTCTGAGCAGTGTACATCAAATATCCATAGAGTTCCAACGCACCCTGAGTAGTTATGCATACATCCTTAACTCAAATTGAATAGAATAGAATGTAATGCTTTCAGCTCAAAGCAGTATTGAGTTGAATATTGCTGAAAACTACTAACTTCATGTAATCATTATTATTTTACTTACCATATAATTCATAGTAGTCTGCAACCAATTTTATGAGGGTGCTACCAAAGTTCAAGTTACTTTCAGGAACTTCACCCTTTGTGCACAATGGAACATTACCGTTAACAGAACTAAACTAAGATACTGGCTGTCCCACTCTATATGTTATGAGTTAGGTTCCTGAATTCAGTTTGCATTTGGGTATTCCATGAATCTGAGCAGTGTCCATGCAATACCTATACAGTTCCAACTCACCCTGTGTAGTTATGTACACATCCTTAAATCAAAATGCATAGAATGGAAAGTAATGCTTTCAGCTCAATAGAGTGTAGAGATGAAATATGCTGAAAAGTACTATTTGCTATCTTGATATAAACATCATTATTTTACTTACCAAATGATTTAGCGTCAGATACAACCAATTTTATGAGTGTTCTACCAATGTTCCAGAAGTTACTTTCAGTAACTGCACCTTTTGTTCACCATGGAACATTAACGTTTACAGAACGAAACAAAGATATTGTCTCTTCCACTCTAAATGTGATCTGGTAGTCTCCCGAATTCAGCTTGCATTTGATTATTCCATGGTTCTGAACAGTGTACATCAAATATCTATAGAGTTCCAACGCACCCTGAGTAGTTATGCATACATCCTTAACTCAAATTGAATAGAATAGAATGTAATGCTTTCAGCTCAAAGCAGTATTGAGTTGAATATTGCTGAAAACTACTAAGGGCTAACTTCGTGTCATCATTATTATTTTCCTTACCATATAATTCATCGTAGTCTGCCACCAATTTTATGAGGGTGCTACCAAAGTTCAAGTTACTTTCAGGAACTTCACCCTTTGTGCACAATGGAACATTACCGTTAACTGAACTAAACTAAGATACTGGCTGTCCCACTCTATATGTTATGAGTTAGGTTCCTGAATTTAGTTTGCATTTGGGTATTCCATGAATCTGAGCAGTGTCCACGCAATACCTATACAGTTCCAACTCACCCTGAGTAGTTATGTACACATCCTTAACTCAAAATGGATAGAATGGAAAGTAATGCTTTCAGCTCAATAGAGTGTATAGATGAAATTTGTTGAAAAGTACTATTTCCTATCTTGATATAAACATCATTATTTTACTTACCAAATGATTTAGAGTCGTATACAACCAATTTTATGAGTGTTCTACCAATGTTCCAGAAGTTACTTTCAGTAACTGCACCTTTTGTACACAATGGAACATTAACGTTTACAGAACGAAACAAAGATATTGTCTCTTCCACTCTAAATGTGATCAGGTAGTCTCCCGAATTCAGCTTGCATTTGATTATTCCATAGTTCTGAGCAGTGTACATCAAATATCCATAGAGTTCCAACGCACCCTGAGTAGTTATGCATACATCCTTAACTCAAATTGAATAGAATAGAATGTAATGCTTTCAGCTCAAAGCAGTATTGAGTTGAATATTGCTGAAAACTACTAACTTCATGTAATCATTATTATTTTACTTACCATATAATTCATCGTAGTCTGCAACCAATTTTATGAGGGTGCTACCAAAGTTCAAGTTACTTTCAGGAACTTCACCCTTTGTGCACAATGGAACATTACCGTTAACAGAACTAAACTAAGATACTGGCTGTCCCACTCTATATGTTATGAGTTAGGTTCCTGAATTCAGTTTGCATTTGGGTATTCCATGAATCTGAGCAGTGTCCATGCAATACCTATACAGTTCCAACTCACCCTGTGTAGTTATGTACACATCCTTAAATCAAAATGCATAGAATGGAAAGTAATGCTTTCAGCTCAATAGAGTGTAGAGATGAAATATGCTGAAAAGTAATATTTGCTATCTTGATATAAACATCATTATTTTACTTACCAAATGATTTAGCGTCAGATACAACCAATTTTATGAGTGTTCTACCAATGTTCCAGAAGTTACTTTCAGTAACTGCACCTTTTGTTCACCATGGAACATTAACGTTTACAGAACGAAACAAAGATATTGTCTCTTCCACTCTAAATGTGATCTGGTAGTCTCCCGAATTCAGCTTGCATTTGATTATTCCATGGTTCTGAACAGTGTACATCAAATATCTATAGAGTTCCAACGCACCCTGAGTAGTTATGCATACATCCTTAACTCAAATTGAATAGAATAGAATGTAATGCTTTCAGCTCAAAGCAGTATTGAGTTGAATATTGCTGAAAACTACTAAGGGCTAACTTCGTGTCATCATTATTATTTTCCTTACCATATAATTCATCGTAGTCTGCCACCAATTTTATGAGGGTGCTACCAAAGTTCAAGTTACTTTCAGGAACTTCACCCTTTGTGCACAATGGAACATTACCGTTAACTGAACTAAACTAAGATACTGGCTGTCCCACTCTATATGTTATGAGTTAGGTTCCTGAATTTAGTTTGCATTTGGGTATTCCATGAATCTGAGCAGTGTCCACGCAATACCTATACAGTTCCAACTCACCCTGAGTAGTTATGTACACATCCTTAACTCAAAATGGATAGAATGGAAAGTAATGCTTTCAGCTCAATAGAGTGTATAGATGAAATTTGTTGAAAAGTACTATTTCCTATCTTGATATAAACATCATTATTTTACTTACCAAATGATTTAGAGTCGTATACAACCAATTTTATGAGTGTTCTACCAATGTTCCAGAAGTTACTTTCAGTAACTGCACCTTTTGTACACAATGGAACATTAACGTTTACAGAACGAAACAAAGATATTGTCTCTTCCACTCTAAATGTGATCAGGTAGTCTCCCGAATTCAGCTTGCATTTGATTATTCCATAGTTCTGAGCAGTGTACATCAAATATCCATAGAGTTCCAACGCACCCTGAGTAGTTATGCATACATCCTTAACTCAAATTGAATAGAATAGAATGTAATGCTTTCAGCTCAAAGCAGTATTGAGTTGAATATTGCTGAAAACTACTAACTTCATGTAATCATTATTATTTTACTTACCATATAATTCATCGTAGTCTGCAACCAATTTTATGAGGGTGCTACCAAAGTTCAAGTTACTTTCAGGAACTTCACCCTTTGTGCACAATGGAACATTACCGTTAACAGAACTAAACTAAGATACTGGCTGTCCCACTCTATATGTTATGAGTTAGGTTCCTGAATTCAGTTTGCATTTGGGTATTCCATGAATCTGAGCAGTGTCCATGCAATACCTATACAGTTCCAACTCACCCTGTGTAGTTATGTACACATTCTTAAATCAAAATGCATAGAATGGAAAGTAATGCTTTCAGCTCAATAGAGTGTAGAGATGAAATATGCTGAAAAGTAATATTTGCTATCTTGATATAAACATCATTATTTTACTTACCAAATGGTTTAGCGTCAGATACAACCAATTTTATGAGTGTTCTACCAATGTTCCAGAAGTTACTTTCAGTAACTGCACCTTTTGTACACAATGGAACATTAACGTTTACAGAACGAAACAAAGATATTGTCTCTTCCACTCTAAATGTGATCAGGTAGTCTCCCGAATTCAGCTTGCATTTGATTATTCCATAGTTCTGAGCAGTGTACATCAAATATCCATAGAGTTCCAACGCACCCTGAGTAGTTATGCATACATCCTTAACTCAAATTGAATAGAATAGAATGTAATGCTTTCAGCTCAAAGCAGTATTGAGTTGAATATTGCTGAAAACTACTAACTTCATGTAATCATTATTATTTTACTTACCATATAATTCATAGTAGTCTGCAACCAATTTTATGAGGGTGCTACCAAAGTTCAAGTTACTTTCAGGAACTTCACCCTTTGTGCACAATGGAACATTACCGTTAACAGAACTAAACTAAGATACTGGCTGTCCCACTCTATATGTTATGAGTTAGGTTCCTGAATTCAGTTTGCATTTGGGTATTCCATGAATCTGAGCAGTGTCCATGCAATACCTATACAGTTCCAACTCACCCTGTGTAGTTATGTACACATCCTTAAATCAAAATGCATAGAATGGAAAGTAATGCTTTCAGCTCAATAGAGTGTAGAGATGAAATATGCTGAAAAGTAATATTTGCTATCTTGATATAAACATCATTATTTTACTTACCAAATGATTTAGCGTCAGATACAACCAATTTTATGAGTGTTCTACCAATGTTCCAGAAGTTACTTTCAGTAACTGCACCTTTTGTTCACCATGGAACATTAACGTTTACAGAACGAAACAAAGATATTGTCTCTTCCACTCTAAATGTGATCTGGTAGTCTCCCGAATTCAGCTTGCATTTGATTATTCCATGGTTCTGAACAGTGTACATCAAATATCTATAGAGTTCCAACGCACCCTGAGTAGTTATGCATACATCCTTAACTCAAATTGAATAGAATAGAATGTAATGCTTTCAGCTCAAAGCAGTATTGAGTTGAATATTGCTGAAAACTACTAAGGGCTAACTTCGTGTCATCATTATTATTTTCCTTACCATATAATTCATCGTAGTCTGCCACCAATTTTATGAGGGTGCTACCAAAGTTCAAGTTACTTTCAGGAACTTCACCCTTTGTGCACAATGGAACATTACCGTTAACTGAACTAAACTAAGATACTGGCTGTCCCACTCTATATGTTATGAGTTAGGTTCCTGAATTCAGTTTGCATTTGGGTATTCCATGAATCTGAGCAGTGTCCACGCAATACCTATACAGTTCCAACTCACCCTGAGTAGTTATGTACACATCCTTAACTCAAAATGGATAGAATGGAAAGTAATGCTTTCAGCTCAATAGAGTGTATAGATGAAATTTGTTGAAAAGTACTATTTCCTATCTTGATATAAACATCATTATTTTACTTACCAAATGATTTAGAGTCGTATACAACCAATTTTATGAGTGTTCTACCAATGTTCCAGAAGTTACTTTCAGTAACTGCACCTTTTGTACACAATGGAACATTAACGTTTACAGAACGAAACAAAGATATTGTCTCTTCCACTCTAAATGTGATCAGGTAGTCTCCCGAATTCAGCTTGCATTTGATTATTCCATAGTTCTGAGCAGTGTACATCAAATATCCATAGAGTTCCAACGCACCCTGAGTAGTTATGCATACATCCTTAACTCAAATTGAATAGAATAGAATGTAATGCTTTCAGCTCAAAGCAGTATTGAGTTGAATATTGCTGAAAACTACTAACTTCATGTAATCATTATTATTTTACTTACCATATAATTCATAGTAGTCTGCAACCAATTTTATGAGGGTGCTACCAAAGTTCAAGTTACTTTCAGGAACTTCACCCTTTGTGCACAATGGAACATTACCGTTAACAGAACTAAACTAAGATACTGGCTGTCCCACTCTATATGTTATGAGTTAGGTTCCTGAATTCAGTTTGCATTTGGGTATTCCATGAATCTGAGCAGTGTCCATGCAATACCTATACAGTTCCAACTCACCCTGTGTAGTTATGTACACATCCTTAAATCAAAATGCATAGAATGGAAAGTAATGCTTTCAGCTCAATAGAGTATAGAGATGAAATATGCTGAAAAGTACTATTTGCTATCTTGATATAAACATCATTATTTTACTTACCAAATGATTTAGCGTCAGATACAACCAATTTTATGAGTGTTCTACCAATGTTCCAGAATTTACTTTCAGTAACTGCACCTTTTGTACACAATGGAACATTAACGTTTACAGAACGAAACAAAGATATTGTCTCTTCCACTCTAAATGTGATCAGGTAGTCTCCCGAATTCAGCTTGCATTTGATTATTCCATAGTTCTGAGCAGTGTACATCAAATATCCATAGAGTTCCAACGCACCCTGAGTAGTTATGCATACATCCTTAACTCAAATTGAATAGAATAGAATGTAATGCTTTCAGCTCAAAGCAGTATTGAGTTGAATATTGCTGAAAACTACTAAGGGCTAACTTCGTGTAATCATTATTATTTTACTTACCATATAATTCATAGTAGTCTGCCACCAATTTTATGAGGGTGCTACCAAAGTTCAAGTTACTTTCAGGAACTTCACCTTTTGTGCACAGTGCAACATTACCGTTTACTGAACTAAACAAAGATAGTGGCTGTTCCACTCTATATGTTATGAGTTAGGTTCCTGAATTCAGTTTGCATTTGGGTATTCCATGAATCTGAGCAGTGTCCATGCAATACCTATACAGTTCCAACTCACCCTGAGCAGTTATGTACACATCCTTAACTCAAACTGCATAGAATACAAAGTAATGCTTTCAGCTCAATAGAGTGTAGAGATGAAATTTGCTGAAAAGTAATATTTGCTATCTTGATATAAACATCATTATATTACTTACCAAATGATTTAGCGTCGGATACAACCAATTTTATGAGTGTTCTACCAATGTTCCAGAAGTTACTTTCAGTAACTGCACCTTTTGTACACAATGGAACATTAACGTTTACAGAACGAAACAAAGATATTGTCTGTTCCACTCTAAATGTAATCAGGTAGTCTCCCGAATTCAGCTTGCATTTGATTATTCCATGGTTATGAGCAGTGTACATCAAATATCTATACAGTTCCAACGCACCATGAGTAGTTATGCATACATCCTTAACTCAAATTGAATGGAATAGAATGTAATGCTTTCAGCTCAAAGCAGTATTGAGTTGAATATTGCTGAAAACTACTAAGGGCTAACTTCGTGTCATCATTATTATTTTCCTTACCATATAATTCATCGTAGTCTGCCACCAATTTTATGAGGGTGCTACCAAAGTTCAAGTTACTTTCAGGAACTTCACCCTTTGTGCACAATGGAACATTACCGTTAACTGAACTAAACTAAGATACTGGCTGTCCCACTCTATATGTTATGAGTTAGGTTCCTGAATTCAGTTTGCATTTGGGTATTCCATGAATCTGAGCAGTGTCCACGCAATACCTATACAGTTCCAACTCACCCTGAGTAGTTATGTACACATCCTTAACTCAAAATGGATAGAATGGAAAGTAATGCTTTCAGCTCAATAGAGTGTATAGATGAAATTTGTTGAAAAGTACTATTTCCTATCTTGATATAAACATCATTATTTTACTTACCAAATGATTTAGAGTCGTATACAACCAATTTTATGAGTGTTCTACCAATGTTCCAGAAGTTACTTTCAGTAACTGCACCTTTTGTACACAATGGAACATTAACGTTTACAGAACGAAACAAAGATATTGTCTCTTCCACTCTAAATGTGATCAGGTAGTCTCCCGAATTCAGCTTGCATTTGATTATTCCATAGTTCTGAGCAGTGTACATCAAATATCCATAGAGTTCCAACGCACCCTGAGTAGTTATGCATACATCCTTAACTCAAATTGAATAGAATAGAATGTAATGCTTTCAGCTCAAAGCAGTATTGAGTTGAATATTGCTGAAAACTACTAACTTCATGTAATCATTATTATTTTACTTACCATATAATTCATAGTAGTCTGCAACCAATTTTATGAGGGTGCTACCAAAGTTCAAGTTACTTTCAGGAACTTCACCCTTTGTGCACAATGGAACATTACCGTTAACAGAACTAAACTAAGATACTGGCTGTCCCACTCTATATGTTATGAGTTAGGTTCCTGAATTCAGTTTGCATTTGGGTATTCCATGAATCTGAGCAGTGTCCATGCAATACCTATACAGTTCCAACTCACCCTGTGTAGTTATGTACACATCCTTAAATCAAAATGCATAGAATGGAAAGTAATGCTTTCAGCTCAATAGAGTGTAGAGATGAAATATGCTGAAAAGTAATATTTGCTATCTTGATATAAACATCATTATTTTACTTACCAAATGATTTAGCGTCAGATACAACCAATTTTATGAGTGTTCTACCAATGTTCCAGAAGTTACTTTCAGTAACTGCACCTTTTGTTCACCATGGAACATTAACGTTTACAGAACGAAACAAAGATATTGTCTCTTCCACTCTAAATGTGATCTGGTAGTCTCCCGAATTCAGCTTGCATTTGATTATTCCATGGTTCTGAACAGTGTACATCAAATATCTATAGAGTTCCAACGCACCCTGAGTAGTTATGCATACATCCTTAACTCAAATTGAATAGAATAGAATGTAATGCTTTCAGCTCAAAGCAGTATTGAGTTGAATATTGCTGAAAACTACTAAGGGCTAACTTCGTGTCATCATTATTATTTTCCTTACCATATAATTCATCGTAGTCTGCCACCAATTTTATGAGGGTGCTACCAAAGTTCAAGTTACTTTCAGGAACTTCACCCTTTGTGCACAATGGAACATTACCGTTAACTGAACTAAACTAAGATACTGGCTGTCCCACTCTATATGTTATGAGTTAGGTTCCTGAATTCAGTTTGCATTTGGGTATTCCATGAATCTGAGCAGTGTCCACGCAATACCTATACAGTTCCAACTCACCCTGAGTAGTTATGTACACATCCTTAACTCAAAATGGATAGAATGGAAAGTAATGCTTTCAGCTCAATAGAGTGTATAGATGAAATTTGTTGAAAAGTACTATTTCCTATCTTGATATAAACATCATTATTTTACTTACCAAATGATTTAGAGTCGTATACAACCAATTTTATGAGTGTTCTACCAATGTTCCAGAAGTTACTTTCAGTAACTGCACCTTTTGTACACAATGGAACATTAACGTTTACAGAACGAAACAAAGATATTGTCTCTTCCACTCTAAATGTGATCAGGTAGTCTCCCGAATTCAGCTTGCATTTGATTATTCCATAGTTCTGAGCAGTGTACATCAAATATCCATAGAGTTCCAACGCACCCTGAGTAGTTATGCATACATCCTTAACTCAAATTGAATAGAATAGAATGTAATGCTTTCAGCTCAAAGCAGTATTGAGTTGAATATTGCTGAAAACTACTAACTTCATGTAATCATTATTATTTTACTTACCATATAATTCATAGTAGTCTGCAACCAATTTTATGAGGGTGCTACCAAAGTTCAAGTTACTTTCAGGAACTTCACCCTTTGTGCACAATGGAACATTACCGTTAACAGAACTAAACTAAGATACTGGCTGTCCCACTCTATATGTTATGAGTTAGGTTCCTGAATTCAGTTTGCATTTGGGTATTCCATGAATCTGAGCAGTGTCCATGCAATACCTATACAGTTCCAACTCACCCTGTGTAGTTATGTACACATCCTTAAATCAAAATGCATAGAATGGAAAGTAATGCTTTCAGCTCAATAGAGTGTAGAGATGAAATATGCTGAAAAGTAATATTTGCTATCTTGATATAAACATCATTATTTTACTTACCAAATGATTTAGCGTCAGATACAACCAATTTTATGAGTGTTCTACCAATGTTCCAGAAGTTACTTTCAGTAACTGCACCTTTTGTTCACCATGGAACATTAACGTTTACAGAACGAAACAAAGATATTGTCTCTTCCACTCTAAATGTGATCTGGTAGTCTCCCGAATTCAGCTTGCATTTGATTATTCCATGGTTCTGAACAGTGTACATCAAATATCTATAGAGTTCCAACGCACCCTGAGTAGTTATGCATACATCCTTAACTCAAATTGAATAGAATAGAATGTAATGCTTTCAGCTCAAAGCAGTATTGAGTTGAATATTGCTGAAAACTACTAAGGGCTAACTTCGTGTCATCATTATTATTTTCCTTACCATATAATTCATCGTAGTCTGCCACCAATTTTATGAGGGTGCTACCAAAGTTCAAGTTACTTTCAGGAACTTCACCCTTTGTGCACAATGGAACATTACCGTTAACTGAACTAAACTACGATACTGGCTGTCCCACTCTATATGTTATGAGTTAGGTTCCTGAATTCAGTTTGCATTTGGGTATTCCATGAATCTGAGCAGTGTCCACGCAATACCTATACAGTTCCAACTCACCCTGAGTAGTTATGTACACATCCTTAACTCAAAATGGATAGAATGGAAAGTAATGCTTTCAGCTCAATAGAGTGTATAGATGAAATTTGTTGAAAAGTACTATTTCCTATCTTGATATAAACATCATTATTTTACTTACCAAATGATTTAGAGTCGTATACAACCAATTTTATGAGTGTTCTACCAATGTTCCAGAAGTTACTTTCAGTAACTGCACCTTTTGTACACAATGGAACATTAACGTTTACAGAACGAAACAAAGATATTGTCTCTTCCACTCTAAATGTGATCAGGTAGTCTCCCGAATTCAGCTTGCATTTGATTATTCCATAGTTCTGAGCAGTGTACATCAAATATCCATAGAGTTCCAACGCACCCTGAGTAGTTATGCATACATCCTTAACTCAAATTGAATAGAATAGAATGTAATGCTTTCAGCTCAAAGCAGTATTGAGTTGAATATTGCTGAAAACTACTAACTTCATGTAATCATTATTATTTTACTTACCATATAATTCATAGTAGTCTGCAACCAATTTTATGAGGGTGCTACCAAAGTTCAAGTTACTTTCAGGAACTTCACCCTTTGTGCACAATGGAACATTACCGTTAACAGAACTAAACTAAGATACTGGCTGTCCCACTCTATATGTTATGAGTTAGGTTCCTGAATTCAGTTTGCATTTGGGTATTCCATGAATCTGAGCAGTGTCCACGCAATACCTATACAGTTCCAACTCACCCTGAGTAGTTATGTACACATCCTTAACTCAAAATGGATAGAATGGAAAGTAATGCTTTCAGCTCAATAGAGTGTATAGATGAAATTTGTTGAAAAGTACTATTTCCTATCTTGATATAAACATCATTATTTTACTTACCAAATGATTTAGAGTCGTATACAACCAATTTTATGAGTGTTCTACCAATGTTCCAGAAGTTACTTTCAGTAACTGCACCTTTTGTACACAATGGAACATTAACGTTTACAGAACGAAACAAAGATATTGTCTCTTCCACTCTAAATGTGATCAGGTAGTCTCCCGAATTCAGCTTGCATTTGATTATTCCATAGTTCTGAGCAGTGTACATCAAATATCCATAGAGTTCCAACGCACCCTGAGTAGTTATGCATACATCCTTAACTCAAATTGAATAGAATAGAATGTAATGCTTTCTGCTCAAAGCAGTATTGAGTTGAATATTGCTGAAAACTACTAAGGGCTAACTTCGTGTAATCATTATTATTTTACTTACCATATAATTCATAGTAGTCTGCCACCAATTTTATGAGGGTGCTACCAAAGTTCAAGTTACTTTCAGGAACTTCACCTTTTGTGCACAGTGCAACATTACCGTTTACTGAACTAAACAAAGATAGTGGCTGTTCCACTCTATATGTTATGAGTTAGGTTCCTGAATTCAGTTTGCATTTGGGTATTCCATGAATCTGAGCAGTGTCCATGCAATACCTATACAGTTCCAACTCACCCTGAGCAGTTATGTACACATCCTTAACTCAAACTGCATAGAATACAAAGTAATGCTTTCAGCTCAATAGAGTGTAGAGATGAAATTTGCTGAAAAGTAATATTTGCTATCTTGATATAAACATCATTATATTACTTACCAAATGATTTAGCGTCGGATACAACCAATTTTATGAGTGTTCTACCAATGTTCCAGAAGTTACTTTCAGTAACTGCACCTTTTGTACACAATGGAACATTAACGTTTACAGAACGAAACAAAGATATTGTCTGTTCCACTCTAAATGTAATCAGGTAGTCTCCCGAATTCAGCTTGCATTTGATTATTCCATAGTTCTGAGCAGTGTACATCAAATATCCATAGAGTTCCAACGCACCCTGAGTAGTTATGCATACATCCTTAACTCAAATTGAATAGAATAGAATGTAATGCTTTCAGCTCAAAGCAGTATTGAGTTGAATATTGCTGAAAACTACTAACTTCATGTAATCATTATTATTTTACTTACCATATAATTCATAGTAGTCTGCAACCAATTTTATGAGGGTGCTACCAAAGTTCAAGTTACTTTCAGGAACTTCACCCTTTGTGCACAATGGAACATTACCGTTAACAGAACTAAACTAAGATACTGGCTGTCCCACTCTATATGTTATGAGTTAGGTTCCTGAATTCAGTTTGCATTTGGGTATTCCATGAATCTGAGCAGTGTCCATGCAATACCTATACAGTTCCAACTCACCCTGTGTAGTTATGTACACATCCTTAAATCAAAATGCATAGAATGGAAAGTAATGCTTTCAGCTCAATAGAGTGTAGAGATGAAATATGCTGAAAAGTAATATTTGCTATCTTGATATAAACATCATTATTTTACTTACCAAATGATTTAGCGTCAGATACAACCAATTTTATGAGTGTTCTACCAATGTTCCAGAAGTTACTTTCAGTAACTGCACCTTTTGTTCACCATGGAACATTAACGTTTACAGAACGAAACAAAGATATTGTCTCTTCCACTCTAAATGTGATCTGGTAGTCTCCCGAATTCAGCTTGCATTTGATTATTCCATGGTTCTGAACAGTGTACATCAAATATCTATAGAGTTCCAACGCACCCTGAGTAGTTATGCATACATCCTTAACTCAAATTGAATAGAATAGAATGTAATGCTTTCAGCTCAAAGCAGTATTGAGTTGAATATTGCTGAAAACTACTAAGGGCTAACTTCGTGTCATCATTATTATTTTCCTTACCATATAATTCATCGTAGTCTGCCACCAATTTTATGAGGGTGCTACCAAAGTTCAAGTTACTTTCAGGAACTTCACCCTTTGTGCACAATGGAACATTACCGTTAACTGAACTAAACTAAGATACTGGCTGTCCCACTCTATATGTTATGAGTTAGGTTCCTGAATTCAGTTTGCATTTGGGTATTCCATGAATCTGAGCAGTGTCCACGCAATACCTATACAGTTCCAACTCACCCTGAGTAGTTATGTACACATCCTTAACTCAAAATGGATAGAATGGAAAGTAATGCTTTCAGCTCAATAGAGTGTAGAGATGAAATATGCTGAAAAGTACTATTTCCTATCTTGATATAAACATCATTATTTTACTTACCAAATGATTTAGAGTCGTATACAACCAATTTTATGAGTGTTCTACCAATGTTCCAGAAGTTACTTTCAGTAACTGCACCTTTTGTACACAATGGAACATTAACGTTTACAGAACGAAACAAAGATATTGTCTCTTCCACTCTAAATGTGATCAGGTAGTCTCCCGAATTCAGCTTGCATTTGATTATTCCATAGTTCTGAGCAGTGTACATCAAATATCCATAGAGTTCCAACGCACCCTGAGTAGTTATGCATACATCCTTAACTCAAATTGAATAGAATAGAATGTAATGCTTTCAGCTCAAAGCAGTATTGAGTTGAATATTGCTGAAAACTACTAACTTCATGTAATCATTATTATTTTACTTACCATATAATTCATAGTAGTCTGCAACCAATTTTATGAGGGTGCTACCAAAGTTCAAGTTACTTTCAGGAACTTCACCCTTTGTGCACAATGGAACATTACCGTTAACAGAACTAAACTAAGATACTGGCTGTCCCACTCTATATGTTATGAGTTAGGTTCCTGAATTCAGTTTGCATTTGGGTATTCCATGAATCTGAGCAGTGTCCATGCAATACCTATACAGTTCCAACTCACCCTGTGTAGTTATGTACACATCCTTAAATCAAAATGCATAGAATGGAAAGTAATGCTTTCAGCTCAATAGAGTGTAGAGATGAAATATGCTGAAAAGTAATATTTGCTATCTTGATATAAACATCATTATTTTACTTACCAAATGATTTAGCGTCAGATACAACCAATTTTATGAGTGTTCTACCAATGTTCCAGAAGTTACTTTCAGTAACTGCACCTTTTGTTCACCATGGAACATTAACGTTTACAGAACGAAACAAAGATATTGTCTCTTCCACTCTAAATGTGATCTGGTAGTCTCCCGAATTCAGCTTGCATTTGATTATTCCATGGTTCTGAACAGTGTACATCAAATATCTATAGAGTTCCAACGCACCCTGAGTAGTTATGCATACATCCTTAACTCAAATTGAATAGAATAGAATGTAATGCTTTCAGCTCAAAGCAGTATTGAGTTGAATATTGCTGAAAACTACTAAGGGCTAACTTCGTGTCATCATTATTATTTTCCTTACCATATAATTCATCGTAGTCTGCCACCAATTTTATGAGGGTGCTACCAAAGTTCAAGTTACTTTCAGGAACTTCACCCTTTGTGCACAATGGAACATTACCGTTAACTGAACTAAACTAAGATACTGGCTGTCCCACTCTATATGTTATGAGTTAGGTTCCTGAATTCAGTTTGCATTTGGGTATTCCATGAATCTGAGCAGTGTCCACGCAATACCTATACAGTTCCAACTCACCCTGAGTAGTTATGTACACATCCTTAACTCAAAATGGATAGAATGGAAAGTAATGCTTTCAGCTCAATAGAGTGTATAGATGAAATTTGTTGAAAAGTACTATTTCCTATCTTGATATAAACATCATTATTTTACTTACCAAATGATTTAGAGTCGTATACAACCAATTTTATGAGTGTTCTACCAATGTTCCAGAAGTTACTTTCAGTAACTGCACCTTTTGTTCACCATGGAACATTAACGTTTACAGAACGAAACAAAGATATTGTCTCTTCCACTCTAAATGTGATCTGGTAGTCTCCCGAATTCAGCTTGCATTTGATTATTCCATGGTTCTGAACAGTGTACATCAAATATCTATAGAGTTCCAACGCACCCTGAGTAGTTATGCATACATCCTTAACTCAAATTGAATAGAATAGAATGTAATGCTTTCAGCTCAAAGCAGTATTGAGTTGAATATTGCTGAAAACTACTAAGGGCTAACTTCGTGTCATCATTATTATTTTCCTTACCATATAATTCATCGTAGTCTGCCACCAATTTTATGAGGGTGCTACCAAAGTTCAAGTTACTTTCAGGAACTTCACCCTTTGTGCACAATGGAACATTACCGTTAACTGAACTAAACTAAGATACTGGCTGTCCCACTCTATATGTTATGAGTTAGGTTCCTGAATTCAGTTTGCATTTGGGTATTCCATGAATCTGAGCAGTGTCCACGCAATACCTATACAGTTCCAACTCACCCTGAGTAGTTATGTACACATCCTTAACTCAAAATGGATAGAATGGAAAGTAATGCTTTCAGCTCAATAGAGTGTATAGATGAAATTTGTTGAAAAGTACTATTTCCTATCTTGATATAAACATCATTATTTTACTTACCAAATGATTTAGAGTCGTATACAACCAATTTTATGAGTGTTCTACCAATGTTCCAGAAGTTACTTTCAGTAACTGCACCTTTTGTACACAATGGAACATTAACGTTTACAGAACGAAACAAAGATATTGTCTCTTCCACTCTAAATGTGATCAGGTAGTCTCCCGAATTCAGCTTGCATTTGATTATTCCATAGTTCTGAGCAGTGTACATCAAATATCCATAGAGTTCCAACGCACCCTGAGTAGTTATGCATACATCCTTAACTCAAATTGAATAGAATAGAATGTAATGCTTTCAGCTCAAAGCAGTATTGAGTTGAATATTGCTGAAAACTACTAACTTCATGTAATCATTATTATTTTACTTACCATATAATTCATAGTAGTCTGCAACCAATTTTATGAGGGTGCTACCAAAGTTCAAGTTACTTTCAGGAACTTCACCCTTTGTGCACAATGGAACATTACCGTTAACAGAACTAAACTAAGATACTGGCTGTCCCACTCTATATGTTATGAGTTAGGTTCCTGAATTCAGTTTGCATTTGGGTATTCCATGAATCTGAGCAGTGTCCATGCAATACCTATACAGTTCCAACTCACCCTGTGTAGTTATGTACACATCCTTAAATCAAAATGCATAGAATGGAAAGTAATGCTTTCAGCTCAATAGAGTGTAGAGATGAAATATGCTGAAAAGTAATATTTGCTATCTTGATATAAACATCATTATTTTACTTACCAAATGATTTAGCGTCAGATACAACCAATTTTATGAGTGTTCTACCAATGTTCCAGAAGTTACTTTCAGTAACTGCACCTTTTGTTCACCATGGAACATTAACGTTTACAGAACGAAACAAAGATATTGTCTCTTCCACTCTAAATGTGATCTGGTAGTCTCCCGAATTCAGCTTGCATTTGATTATTCCATGATTCTGAACAGTGTACATCAAATATCTATAGAGTTCCAACGCACCCTGAGTAGTTATGCATACATCCTTAACTCAAATTGAATAGAATAGAATGTAATGCTTTCAGCTCAAAGCAGTATTGAGTTGAATATTGCTGAAAACTACTAAGGGCTAACTTCGTGTCATCATTATTATTTTCCTTACCATATAATTCATCGTAGTCTGCCACCAATTTTATGAGGGTGCTACCAAAGTTCAAGTTACTTTCAGGAACTTCACCCTTTGTGCACAATGGAACATTACCGTTAACTGAACTAAACTAAGATACTGGCTGTCCCACTCTATATGTTATGAGTTAGGTTCCTGAATTCAGTTTGCATTTGGGTATTCCATGAATCTGAGCAGTGTCCACGCAATACCTATACAGTTCCAACTCACCCTGAGTAGTTATGTACACATCCTTAACTCAAAATGGATAGAATGGAAAGTAATGCTTTCAGCTCAATAGAGTGTATAGATGAAATTTGTTGAAAAGTACTATTTCCTATCTTGATATAAACATCATTATTTTACTTACCAAATGATTTAGAGTCGTATACAACCAATTTTATGAGTGTTCTACCAATGTTCCAGAAGTTACTTTCAGTAACTGCACCTTTTGTACACAATGGAACATTAACGTTTACAGAACGAAACAAAGATATTGTCTCTTCCACTCTAAATGTGATCAGGTAGTCTCCCGAATTCAGCTTGCATTTGATTATTCCATAGTTCTGAGCAGTGTACATCAAATATCCATAGAGTTCCAACGCACCCTGAGTAGTTATGCATACATCCTTAACTCAAATTGAATAGAATAGAATGTAATGCTTTCAGCTCAAAGCAGTATTGAGTTGAATATTGCTGAAAACTACTAACTTCATGTAATCATTATTATTTTACTTACCATATAATTCATAGTAGTCTGCAACCAATTTTATGAGGGTGCTACCAAAGTTCAAGTTACTTTCAGGAACTTCACCCTTTGTGCACAATGGAACATTACCGTTAACAGAACTAAACTAAGATACTGGCTGTCCCACTCTATATGTTATGAGTTAGGTTCCTGAATTCAGTTTGCATTTGGGTATTCCATGAATCTGAGCAGTGTCCATGCAATACCTATACAGTTCCAACTCACCCTGTGTAGTTATGTACACATCCTTAAATCAAAATGCATAGAATGGAAAGTAATGCTTTCAGCTCAATAGAGTGTAGAGATGAAATATGCTGAAAAGTAATATTTGCTATCTTGATATAAACATCATTATTTTACTTACCAAATGATTTAGCGTCAGATACAACCAATTTTATGAGTGTTCTACCAATGTTCCAGAAGTTACTTTCAGTAACTGCACCTTTTGTTCACCATGGAACATTAACGTTTACAGAACGAAACAAAGATATTGTCTCTTCCACTCTAAATGTGATCTGGTAGTCTCCCGAATTCAGCTTGCATTTGATTATTCCATGATTCTGAACAGTGTACATCAAATATCTATAGAGTTCCAACGCACCCTGAGTAGTTATGCATACATCCTTAACTCAAATTGAATAGAATAGAATGTAATGCTTTCAGCTCAAAGCAGTATTGAGTTGAATATTGCTGAAAACTACTAAGGGCTAACTTCGTGTCATCATTATTATTTTCCTTACCATATAATTCATCGTAGTCTGCCACCAATTTTATGAGGGTGCTACCAAAGTTCAAGTTACTTTCAGGAACTTCACCCTTTGTGCACAATGGAACATTACCGTTAACTGAACTAAACTAAGATACTGGCTGTCCCACTCTATATGTTATGAGTTAGGTTCCTGAATTCAGTTTGCATTTGGGTATTCCATGAATCTGAGCAGTGTCCACGCAATACCTATACAGTTCCAACTCACCCTGAGTAGTTATGTACACATCCTTAACTCAAAATGGATAGAATGGAAAGTAATGCTTTCAGCTCAATAGAGTGTATAGATGAAATTTGTTGAAAAGTACTATTTCCTATCTTGATATAAACATCATTATTTTACTTACCAAATGATTTAGAGTCGTATACAACCAATTTTATGAGTGTTCTACCAATGTTCCAGAAGTTACTTTCAGTAACTGCACCTTTTGTACACAATGGAACATTAACGTTTACAGAACGAAACAAAGATATTGTCTCTTCCACTCTAAATGTGATCAGGTAGTCTCCCGAATTCAGCTTGCATTTGATTATTCCATAGTTCTGAGCAGTGTACATCAAATATCCATAGAGTTCCAACGCACCCTGAGTAGTTATGCATACATCCTTAACTCAAATTGAATAGAATAGAATGTAATGCTTTCAGCTCAAAGCAGTATTGAGTTGAATATTGCTGAAAACTACTAACTTCATGTAATCATTATTATTTTACTTACCATATAATTCATAGTAGTCTGCAACCAATTTTATGAGGGTGCTACCAAAGTTCAAGTTACTTTCAGGAACTTCACCCTTTGTGCACAATGGAACATTACCGTTAACAGAACTAAACTAAGATACTGGCTGTCCCACTCTATATGTTATGAGTTAGGTTCCTGAATTCAGTTTGCATTTGGGTATTCCATGAATCTGAGCAGTGTCCACGCAATACCTATACAGTTCCAACTCACCCTGAGTAGTTATGTACACATCCTTAACTCAAAATGGATAGAATGGAAAGTAATGCTTTCAGCTCAATAGAGTGTATAGATGAAATTTGTTGAAAAGTACTATTTCCTATCTTGATATAAACATCATTATTTTACTTACCAAATGATTTAGAGTCGTATACAACCAATTTTATGAGTGTTCTACCAATGTTCCAGAAGTTACTTTCAGTAACTGCACCTTTTGTACACAATGGAACATTAACGTTTACAGAACGAAACAAAGATATTGTCTCTTCCACTCTAAATGTGATCAGGTAGTCTCCCGAATTCAGCTTGCATTTGATTATTCCATAGTTCTGAGCAGTGTACATCAAATATCCATAGAGTTCCAACGCACCCTGAGTAGTTATGCATACATCCTTAACTCAAATTGAATAGAATAGAATGTAATGCTTTCAGCTCAAAGCAGTATTGAGTTGAATATTGCTGAAAACTACTAAGGGCTAACTTCGTGTCATCATTATTATTTTCCTTACCATATAATTCATAGTAGTCTGCAACCAATTTTATGAGGGTGCTACCAAAGTTCAAGTTACTTTCAGGAACTTCACCCTTTGTGCACAATGGAACATTACCGTTAACAGAACTAAACTAAGATACTGGCTGTCCCACTCTATATGTTATGAGTTAGGTTCCTGAATTCAGTTTGCATTTGGGTATTCCATGAATCTGAGCAGTGTCCATGCAATACCTATACAGTTCCAACTCACCCTGTGTAGTTATGTACACATCCTTAAATCAAAATGCATAGAATGGAAAGTAATGCTTTCAGCTCAATAGAGTGTAGAGATGAAATATGCTGAAAAGTAATATTTGCTATCTTGATATAAACATCATTATTTTACTTACCAAATGATTTAGCGTCAGATACAACCAATTTTATGAGTGTTCTACCAATGTTCCAGAAGTTACTTTCAGTAACTGCACCTTTTGTTCACCATGGAACATTAACGTTTACAGAACGAAACAAAGATATTGTCTCTTCCACTCTAAATGTGATCAGGTAGTCTCCCGAATTCAGCTTGCATTTGATTATTCCATAGTTCTGAACAGTGTACATCAAATATCCATAGAGTTCCAACGCACCCTGAGTAGTTATGCATACATCCTTAACTCAAATTGAATAGAATAGAATGTAATGCTTTCAGCTCAAAGCAGTATTGAGTTGAATATTGCTGAAAACTACTAAGGGCTAACTTCGTGTAATCATTATTATTTTACTTACCATATAATTCATAGTAGTCTGCCACCAATTTTATGAGGGTGCTACCAAAGTTCAAGTTACTTTCAGGAACTTCACCTTTTGTGCACAGTGCAACATTACCGTTTACTGAACTAAACAAAGATAGTGGCTGTTCCACTCTATATGTTATGAGTTAGGTTCCTGAATTCAGTTTGCATTTGGGTATTCCATGAATCTGAGCAGTGTCCATGCAATACCTATACAGTTCCAACTCACCCTGAGCAGTTATGTACACATCCTTAACTCAAACTGCATAGAATACAAAGTAATGCTTTCAGCTCAATAGAGTGTAGAGATGAAATTTGCTGAAAAGTAATATTTGCTATCTTGATATAAACATCATTATATTACTTACCAAATGATTTAGCGTCGGATACAACCAATTTTATGAGTGTTCTACCAATGTTCCAGAAGTTACTTTCAGTAACTGCACCTTTTGTACACAATGGAACATTAACGTTTACAGAACGAAACAAAGATATTGTCTGTTCCACTCTAAATGTAATCAGGTAGTCTCCCGAATTCAGCTTGCATTTGATTATTCCATGGTTATGAGCAGTGTACATCAAATATCTATACAGTTCCAACGCACCATGAGTAGTTATGCATACATCCTTAACTCAAATTGAATAGAATAGAATGTAATGCTTTCAGCTCAAAGCAGTATTGAGTTGAATATTGCTGAAAACTACTAAGGGCTAACTTCGTGTAATCATTATTATTTTCCTTACCATATAATTCATCGTAGTCTGCCACCAATTTTATGAGGGTGCTACCAAAGTTCAAGTTACTTTCAGGAACTTCACCCTTTGTGCACAATGGAACATTACCGTTAACTGAACTAAACTAAGATACTGGCTGTCCCACTCTATATGTTATGAGTTAGGTTCCTGAATTCAGTTTGCATTTGGGTATTCCATGAATCTGAGCAGTGTCCATGCAATACCTATACAGTTCCAACTCACCCTGTGTAGTTATGTACACATCCTTAACTCAAAATGCATAGAAAGGAAAGTAATGCTTTCAGCTCAATAGAGTGTAGAGATGAAATTTGCTGAAAAGTAATATTTGCTATCTTGATGTAAACATTATTATTTTACTTACCAAATGATTTAGCGTCGGATACAATCAATTTCATGAGTGTTCTACCAATGTTCCAGAAGTTACTTTCAGTAACTGCACCTTTTGTACACAATGGAACATTAACGTTTACAGAACGAAACAAAGATATTGTCTGTTCCACTCTAAATGTAATCAGGTAGTCTCCCGAATTCAGCTTGCATTTGATTATTCCATGGTTATGAGCAGTGTACATCAAATATCTATACAGTTCCAACGCACCATGAGTAGTTATGCATACATCCTTAATCAAATTGAATAGAATAGAATGTGATGCTTTCAGCACAAAGCAGTATTGAGTTGAATATTGCTGAAAACTACTAAGGGCTAACTTCATGTAATCATTATTATTTTACTTACCATATAATTCATAGTAGTCTGCAACCAATTTTATGAGGGTGCTACCAAAGTTCAAGTTACTTTCAGGAACTTCACCCTTTGTGCACAATGGAACATTACCGTTAACTGAACTAAACTAAGATACTGGCTGTCCCACTCTATATGTTATGAGTTAGGTTCCTGAATTCAGTTTGCATTTGGGTATTCCATGAATCTGAGCAGTGTCCATGCAATACCTATACAGTTCCAACTCACCCTGTGTAGTTATGTACACATCCTTAACTCAAAATGCATAGAAAGGAAAGTAATGCTTTCAGCTCAATAGAGTGTAGAGATGAAATTTGCTGAAAAGTAATATTTGCTATCTTGATGTAAACATTATTATTTTACTTACCAAATGATTTAGCGTCGGATACAACCAATTTCATGAGTGTTCTACCAATGTTCCAGAAGTTACTTTCAGTAACTGCACCTTTTGTACACAATGGAACATTAACGTTTACAGAACGAAACAAAGATATTGTCTCTTCCACTCTAAATGTGATCAGGTAGTCTCCCGAATTCAGCTTGCATTTGATTATTCCATAGTTCTGAGCAGTGTACATCAAATATCCATAGAGTTCCAACGCACCCTGAGTAGTTATGCATACATCCTTAACTCAAATTGAATAGAATAGAATGTAATGCTTTCAGCTCAAAGCAGTATTGAGTTGAATATTGCTGAAAACTACTAACTTCATGTAATCATTATTATTTTACTTACTATATAATTCATAGTAGTCTGCAACCAATTTTATGAGGGTGCTACCAAAGTTCAAGTTACTTTCAGGAACTTCACCCTTTGTGCACAATGGAACATTACCGTTAACAGAACTAAACTAAGATACTGGCTGTCCCACTCTATATGTTATGAGTTAGGTTCCTGAATTCAGTTTGCATTTGGGTATTCCATGAATCTGAGCAGTGTCCATGCAATACCTATACAGTTCCAACTCACCCTGTGTAGTTATGTACACATCCTTAAATCAAAATGCATAGAATGGAAAGTAATGCTTTCAGCTCAATAGAGTGTAGAGATGAAATATGCTGAAAAGTAATATTTGCTATCTTGATATAAACATCATTATTTTACTTACCAAATGATTTAGCGTCAGATACAACCAATTTTATGAGTGTTCTACCAATGTTCCAGAAGTTACTTTCAGTAACTGCACCTTTTGTTCACCATGGAACATTAACGTTTACAGAACGAAACAAAGATATTGTCTCTTCCACTCTAAATGTGATCTGGTAGTCTCCCGAATTCAGCTTGCATTTGATTATTCCATGGTTCTGAACAGTGTACATCAAATATCTATAGAGTTCCAACGCACCCTGAGTAGTTATGCATACATCCTTAACTCAAATTGAATAGAATAGAATGTAATGCTTTCAGCTCAAAGCAGTATTGAGTTGAATATTGCTGAAAACTACTAACTTCATGTAATCATTATTATTTTACTTACCATATAATTCATAGTAGTCTGCAACCAATTTTATGAGGGTGCTACCAAAGTTCAAGTTACTTTCAGGAACTTCACCCTTTGTGCACAATGGAACATTACCGTTAACAGAACTAAACTAAGATACTGGCTGTCCCACTCTATATGTTATGAGTTAGGTTCCTGAATTCAGTTTGCATTTGGGTATTCCATGAATCTGAGCAGTGTCCATGCAATACCTATACAGTTCCAACTCACCCTGTGTAGTTATGTACACATCCTTAAATCAAAATGCATAGAATGGAAAGTAATGCTTTCAGCTCAATAGAGTGTAGAGATGAAATATGCTGAAAAGTAATATTTGCTATCTTGATATAAACATCATTATTTTACTTACCAAATGATTTAGCGTCAGATACAACCAATTTTATGAGTGTTCTACCAATGTTCCAGAAGTTACTTTCAGTAACTGCACCTTTTGTTCACCATGGAACATTAACGTTTACAGAACGAAACAAAGATATTGTCTCTTCCACTCTAAATGTGATCAGGTAGTCTCCCGAATTCAGCTTGCATTTGATTATTCCATAGTTCTGAACAGTGTACATCAAATATCCATAGAGTTCCAACGCACCCTGAGTAGTTATGCATACATCCTTAACTCAAATTGAATAGAATAGAATGTAATGCTTTCAGCTCAAAGCAGTATTGAGTTGAATATTGCTGAAAGCTACTAAGGGCTAACTTCGTGTAATCATTATTATTTTACTTACCATATAATTCATAGTAGTCTGCCACCAATTTTATGAGGGTGCTACCAAAGTTCAAGTTACTTTCAGGAACTTCACCTTTTGTGCACAGTGCAACATTACCGTTTACTGAACTAAACAAAGATAGTGGCTGTTCCACTCTATATGTTATGAGTTAGGTTCCTGAATTCAGTTTGCATTTGGGTATTCCATGAATCTGAGCAGTGTCCATGCAATACCTATACAGTTCCAACTCACCCTGAGCAGTTATGTACACATCCTTAACTCAAACTGCATAGAATACAAAGTAATGCTTTCAGCTCAATAGAGTGTAGAGATGAAATTTGCTGAAAAGTAATATTTGCTATCTTGATATAAACATCATTATATTACTTAACAAATGATTTAGCGTCGGATACAACCAATTTTATGAGTGTTCTACCAATGTTCCAGAAGTTACTTTCAGTAACTGCACCTTTTGTACACAATGGAACATTAACGTTTACAGAACGAAACAAAGATATTGTCTGTTCCACTCTAAATGTAATCAGGTAGTCTCCCGAATTCAGCTTGCATTTGATTATTCCATGGTTATGAGCAGTGTACATCAAATATCTATACAGTTCCAACGCACCATGAGTAGTTATGCATACATCCTTAACTCAAATTGAATAGAATAGAATGTAATGCTTTCAGCTCAAAGCAGTATTGAGTTGAATATTGCTGAAAACTACTAACTTCATGTAATCATTATTATTTTACTTACCATATAATTCATAGTAGTCTGCAACCAATTTTATGAGGGTGCTACCAAAGTTCAAGTTACTTTCAGGAACTTCACCCTTTGTGCACAATGGAACATTACCGTTAACTGAACTAAACTAAGATACTGGCTGTCCCACTCTATATGTTATGAGTTAGGTTCCTGAATTCAGTTTGCATTTGGGTATTCCATGAATCTGAGCAGTGTCCATGCAATACCTATACAGTTCCAACTCACCCTGTGTAGTTATGTACACATCCTTAACTCAAAATGCATAGAAAGGAAAGTAATGCTTTCAGCTCAATAGAGTGTAGAGATGAAATTTGCTGAAAAGTAATATTTGCTATCTTGATGTAAACATTATTATTTTACTTACCAAATGATTTAGCGTCGGATACAACCAATTTCATGAGTGTTCTACCAATGTTCCAGAAGTTACTTTCAGTAACTGCACCTTTTGTACACAATGGAACATTAACGTTTACAGAACGAAACAAAGATATTGTCTGTTCCACTCTAAATGTAATCATGTAGTCTCCCGAATTCAGCTTGCATTTGATTATTCCATGGTTCTGAGCAGTGTACATCAAATATCTATAGAGTTCCAACGCACCCTGAGTAGTTATGCATACATCCTTAACTCAAATTGAATAGAATAGAATGTAATGCTTTCAGCTCAAAGCAGTATTGAGTTGAATATTGCTGAAAACTACTAAGGGCTAACTTCAAGTCATCATTATTATTTTACTTACCATATAATTCATCGTAGTCTGCAACCAATTTTATGAGGGTGCTACCAAAGTTCAAGTTACTTTCAGGAACTTCACCTTTTGTGCACAGTGGAACATTACCGTTTACTGAACTAAACTAAGATAGTGGCTGTTCCACTCTATATGTTATGAGTTAGGTTCCTGAATTCAGTTTGCATTTGGGTATTCCATGAATCTGAGCAGTGTCCATGCAATACCTATACAGTTCCAACTCACCCTGAGTAGTTATGTACACATCCTTAACTCAAAATGGATAGAATGGAAAGTAATGCTTTCAGCTCAATAGAGTGTAGAGATGAAATTTGCTGAAAAGTAATATTTGCTATCTTGATGTAAACATTATTATTTTACTTACCAAATGATTTAGCGTCGGATACAACCAATTTCATGAGTGTTCTACCAATGTTCCAGAAGTTACTTTCAGTAACTGCACCTTTTGTACACAATGGAACATTAACGTTTACAGAACGAAACAAAGATATTGTCTCTTCCACTCTAAATGTGATCAGGTAGTCTCCCGAATTCAGCTTGCATTTGATTATTCCATAGTTCTGAGCAGTGTACATCAAATATCCATAGAGTTCCAACGCACCCTGAGTAGTTATGCATACATCCTTAACTCAAATTGAATAGAATAGAATGTAATGCTTTCAGCTCAAAGCAGTATTGAGTTGAATATTGCTGAAAACTACTAACTTCATGTAATCATTATTATTTTACTTACTATATAATTCATAGTAGTCTGCAACCAATTTTATGAGGGTGCTACCAAAGTTCAAGTTACTTTCAGGAACTTCACCCTTTGTGCACAATGGAACATTACCGTTAACAGAACTAAACTAAGATACTGGCTGTCCCACTCTATATGTTATGAGTTAGGTTCCTGAATTCAGTTTGCATTTGGGTATTCCATGAATCTGAGCAGTGTCCATGCAATACCTATACAGTTCCAACTCACCCTGTGTAGTTATGTACACATCCTTAAATCAAAATGCATAGAATGGAAAGTAATGCTTTCAGCTCAATAGAGTGTAGAGATGAAATATGCTGAAAAGTAATATTTGCTATCTTGATATAAACATCATTATTTTACTTACCAAATGATTTAGCGTCAGATACAACCAATTTTATGAGTGTTCTACCAATGTTCCAGAAGTTACTTTCAGTAACTGCACCTTTTGTTCACCATGGAACATTAACGTTTACAGAACGAAACAAAGATATTGTCTCTTCCACTCTAAATGTGATCAGGTAGTCTCCCGAATTCAGCTTGCATTTGATTATTCCATAGTTCTGAACAGTGTACATCAAATATCCATAGAGTTCCAACGCACCCTGAGTAGTTATGCATACATCCTTAACTCAAATTGAATAGAATAGAATGTAATGCTTTCAGCTCAAAGCAGTATTGAGTTGAATATTGCTGAAAGCTACTAAGGGCTAACTTCGTGTAATCATTATTATTTTACTTACCATATAATTCATAGTAGTCTGCCACCAATTTTATGAGGGTGCTACCAAAGTTCAAGTTACTTTCAGGAACTTCACCTTTTGTGCACAGTGCAACATTACCGTTTACTGAACTAAACAAAGATAGTGGCTGTTCCACTCTATATGTTATGAGTTAGGTTCCTGAATTCAGTTTGCATTTGGGTATTCCATGAATCTGAGCAGTGTCCATGCAATACCTATACAGTTCCAACTCACCCTGAGCAGTTATGTACACATCCTTAACTCAAACTGCATAGAATACAAAGTAATGCTTTCAGCTCAATAGAGTGTAGAGATGAAATTTGCTGAAAAGTAATATTTGCTATCTTGATATAAACATCATTATATTACTTACCAAATGATTTAGCGTCGGATACAACCAATTTTATGAGTGTTCTACCAATGTTCCAGAAGTTACTTTCAGTAACTGCACCTTTTGTACACAATGGAACATTAACGTTTACAGAACGAAACAAAGATATTGTCTGTTCCACTCTAAATGTAATCAGGTAGTCTCCCGAATTCAGCTTGCATTTGATTATTCCATGGTTATGAGCAGTGTACATCAAATATCTATACAGTTCCAACGCACCATGAGTAGTTATGCATACATCCTTAACTCAAATTGAATAGAATAGAATGTAATGCTTTCAGCTCAAAGCAGTATTGAGTTGAATATTGCTGAAAACTACTAACTTCATGTAATCATTATTATTTTACTTACCATATAATTCATAGTAGTCTGCAACCAATTTTATGAGGGTGCTACCAAAGTTCAAGTTACTTTCAGGAACTTCACCCTTTGTGCACAATGGAACATTACCGTTAACTGAACTAAACTAAGATACTGGCTGTCCCACTCTATATGTTATGAGTTAGGTTCCTGAATTCAGTTTGCATTTGGGTATTCCATGAATCTGAGCAGTGTCCATGCAATACCTATACAGTTCCAACTCACCCTGTGTAGTTATGTACACATCCTTAACTCAAAATGCATAGAAAGGAAAGTAATGCTTTCAGCTCAATAGAGTGTAGAGATGAAATTTGCTGAAAAGTAATATTTGCTATCTTGATGTAAACATTATTATTTTACTTACCAAATGATTTAGCGTCGGATACAACCAATTTCATGAGTGTTCTACCAATGTTCCAGAAGTTACTTTCAGTAACTGCACCTTTTGTACACAATGGAACATTAACGTTTACAGAACGAAACAAAGATATTGTCTGTTCCACTCTAAATGTAATCATGTAGTCTCCCGAATTCAGCTTGCATTTGATTATTCCATGGTTCTGAGCAGTGTACATCAAATATCTATAGAGTTCCAACGCACCCTGAGTAGTTATGCATACATCCTTAACTCAAATTGAATAGAATAGAATGTAATGCTTTCAGCTCAAAGCAGTATTGAGTTGAATATTGCTGAAAACTACTAAGGGCTAACTTCAAGTCATCATTATTATTTTACTTACCATATAATTCATCGTAGTCTGCAACCAATTTTATGAGGGTGCTACCAAAGTTCAAGTTACTTTCAGGAACTTCACCTTTTGTGCACAGTGGAACATTACCGTTTACTGAACTAAACTAAGATAGTGGCTGTTCCACTCTATATGTTATGAGTTAGGTTCCTGAATTCAGTTTGCATTTGGGTATTCCATGAATCTGAGCAGTGTCCATGCAATACCTATACAGTTCCAACTCACCCTGAGTAGTTATGTACACATCCTTAACTCAAAATGGATAGAATGGAAAGTAATGCTTTCAGCTCAATAGAGTGTAGAGATGAAATTTGTTGAAAAGTACTATTTCCTATCTTGATATAAACATCATTATTTTACTTACCAAATGATTTAGAGTCGTATACAACCAATTTTATGAGTGTTCTACCAATGTTCCAGAAGTTACTTTCAGTAACTGCACCTTTTGTACACAATGGAACATTAACGTTTACAGAACGAAACAAAGATATTGTCTCTTCCACTCTAAATGTGATCAGGTAGTCTCCCGAATTCAGCTTGCATTTGATTATTCCATAGTTCTGAGCAGTGTACATCAAATATCCATAGAGTTCCAACGCACCCTGAGTAGTTATGCATACATCCTTAACTCAAATTGAATAGAATAGAATGTAATGCTTTCAGCTCAAAGCAGTATTGAGTTGAATATTGCTGAAAACTACTAACTTCATGTAATCATTATTATTTTACTTACCATATAATTCATAGTAGTCTGCAACCAATTTTATGAGGGTGCTACCAAAGTTCAAGTTACTTTCAGGAACTTCACCCTTTGTGCACAATGGAACATTACCGTTAACAGAACTAAACTAAGATACTGGCTGTCCCACTCTATATGTTATGAGTTAGGTTCCTGAATTCAGTTTGCATTTGGGTATTCCATGAATCTGAGCAGTGTCCATGCAATACCTATACAGTTCCAACTCACCCTGTGTAGTTATGTACACATCCTTAAATCAAAATGCATAGAATGGAAAGTAATGCTTTCAGCTCAATAGAGTGTAGAGATGAAATATGCTGAAAAGTAATATTTGCTATCTTGATATAAACATCATTATTTTACTTACCAAATGATTTAGCGTCAGATACAACCAATTTTATGAGTGTTCTACCAATGTTCCAGAAGTTACTTTCAGTAACTGCACCTTTTGTTCACCATGGAACATTAACGTTTACAGAACGAAACAAAGATATTGTCTCTTCCACTCTAAATGTGATCAGGTAGTCTCCCGAATTCAGCTTGCATTTGATTATTCCATAGTTCTGAACAGTGTACATCAAATATCCATAGAGTTCCAACGCACCCTGAGTAGTTATGCATACATCCTTAACTCAAATTGAATAGAATAGAATGTAATGCTTTCAGCTCAAAGCAGTATTGAGTTGAATATTGCTGAAAACTACTAAGGGCTAACTTCGTGTAATCATTATTATTTTACTTACCATATAATTCATAGTAGTCTGCCACCAATTTTATGAGGGTGCTACCAAAGTTCAAGTTACTTTCAGGAACTTCACCTTTTGTGCACAGTGCAACATTACCGTTTACTGAACTAAACAAAGATAGTGGCTGTTCCACTCTATATGTTATGAGTTAGGTTCCTGAATTCAGTTTGCATTTGGGTATTCCATGAATCTGAGCAGTGTCCATGCAATACCTATACAGTTCCAACTCACCCTGAGCAGTTATGTACACATCCTTAACTCAAACTGCATAGAATACAAAGTAATGCTTTCAGCTCAATAGAGTGTAGAGATGAAATTTGCTGAAAAGTAATATTTGCTATCTTGATATAAACATCATTATATTACTTACCAAATGATTTAGCGTCGGATACAACCAATTTTATGAGTGTTCTACCAATGTTCCAGAAGTTACTTTCAGTAACTGCACCTTTTGTACACAATGGAACATTAACGTTTACAGAACGAAACAAAGATATTGTCTGTTCCACTCTAAATGTAATCAGGTAGTCTCCCGAATTCAGCTTGCATTTGATTATTCCATGGTTATGAGCAGTGTACATCAAATATCTATACAGTTCCAACGCACCATGAGTAGTTATGCATACATCCTTAACTCAAATTGAATAGAATAGAATGTAATGCTTTCAGCTCAAAGCAGTATTGAGTTGAATATTGCTGAAAACTACTAAGGGCTAACTTCGTGTCATCATTATTATTTTCCTTACCATATAATTCATCGTAGTCTGCCACCAATTTTATGAGGGTGCTACCAAAGTTCAAGTTACTTTCAGGAACTTCACCCTTTGTGCACAATGGAACATTACCGTTAACTGAACTAAACTAAGATACTGGCTGTCCCACTCTATATGTTATGAGTTAGGTTCCTGAATTCAGTTTGCATTTGGGTATTCCATGAATCTGAGCAGTGTCCACGCAATACCTATACAGTTCCAACTCACCCTGAGTAGTTATGTACACATCCTTAACTCAAAATGGATAGAATGGAAAGTAATGCTTTCAGCTCAATAGAGTGTATAGATGAAATTTGTTGAAAAGTACTATTTCCTATCTTGATATAAACATCATTATTTTACTTACCAAATGATTTAGAGTCGTATACAACCAATTTTATGAGTGTTCTACCAATGTTCCAGAAGTTACTTTCAGTAACTGCACCTTTTGTACACAATGGAACATTAACGTTTACAGAACGAAACAAAGATATTGTCTCTTCCACTCTAAATGTGATCAGGTAGTCTCCCGAATTCAGCTTGCATTTGATTATTCCATAGTTCTGAGCAGTGTACATCAAATATCCATAGAGTTCCAACGCACCCTGAGTAGTTATGCATACATCCTTAACTCAAATTGAATAGAATAAAATGTAATGCTTTCAGCTCAAAGCAGTATTGAGTTGAATATTGCTGAAAACTACTAACTTCATGTAATCATTATTATTTTACTTACCATATAATTCATAGTAGTCTGCAACCAATTTTATGAGGGTGCTACCAAAGTTCAAGTTACTTTCAGGAACTTCACCCTTTGTGCACAATGGAACATTACCGTTAACAGAACTAAACTAAGATACTGGCTGTCCCACTCTATATGTTATGAGTTAGGTTCCTGAATTCAGTTTGCATTTGGGTATTCCATGAATCTGAGCAGTGTCCATGCAATACCTATACAGTTCCAACTCACCCTGTGTAGTTATGTACACATCCTTAAATCAAAATGCATAGAATGGAAAGTAATGCTTTCAGCTCAATAGAGTGTAGAGATGAAATATGCTGAAAAGTAATATTTGCTATCTTGATATAAACATCATTATTTTACTTACCAAATGATTTAGCGTCAGATACAACCAATTTTATGAGTGTTCTACCAATGTTCCAGAAGTTACTTTCAGTAACTGCACCTTTTGTTCACCATGGAACATTAACGTTTACAGAACGAAACAAAGATATTGTCTCTTCCACTCTAAATGTGATCTGGTAGTCTCCCGAATTCAGCTTGCATTTGATTATTCCATGGTTCTGAACAGTGTACATCAAATATCTATAGAGTTCCAACGCACCCTGAGTAGTTATGCATACATCCTTAACTCAAATTGAATAGAATAGAATGTAATGCTTTCAGCTCAAAGCAGTATTGAGTTGAATATTGCTGAAAACTACTAACTTCATGTAATCATTATTATTTTACTTACCATATAATTCATAGTAGTCTGCAACCAATTTTATGAGGGTGCTACCAAAGTTCAAGTTACTTTCAGGAACTTCACCCTTTGTGCACAATGGAACATTACCGTTAACAGAACTAAACTAAGATACTGGCTGTCCCACTCTATATGTTATGAGTTAGGTTCCTGAATTCAGTTTGCATTTGGGTATTCCATGAATCTGAGCAGTGTCCATGCAATACCTATACAGTTCCAACTCACCCTGTGTAGTTATGTACACATCCTTAAATCAAAATGCATAGAATGGAAAGTAATGCTTTCAGCTCAATAGAGTGTAGAGATGAAATATGCTGAAAAGTAATATTTGCTATCTTGATATAAACATCATTATTTTACTTACCAAATGATTTAGCGTCAGATACAACCAATTTTATGAGTGTTCTACCAATGTTCCAGAAGTTACTTTCAGTAACTGCACCTTTTGTTCACCATGGAACATTAACGTTTACAGAACGAAACAAAGATATTGTCTCTTCCACTCTAAATGTGATCAGGTAGTCTCCCGAATTCAGCTTGCATTTGATTATTCCATAGTTCTGAACAGTGTACATCAAATATCCATAGAGTTCCAACGCACCCTGAGTAGTTATGCATACATCCTTAACTCAAATTGAATAGAATAGAATGTAATGCTTTCAGCTCAAAGCAGTATTGAGTTGAATATTGCTGAAAACTACTAAGGGCTAACTTCGTGTAATCATTATTATTTTACTTACCATATAATTCATAGTAGTCTGCCACCAATTTTATGAGGGTGCTACCAAAGTTCAAGTTACTTTCAGGAACTTCACCTTTTGTGCACAGTGCAACATTACCGTTTACTGAACTAAACAAAGATAGTGGCTGTTCCACTCTATATGTTATGAGTTAGGTTCCTGAATTCAGTTTGCATTTGGGTATTCCATGAATCTGAGCAGTGTCCATGCAATACCTATACAGTTCCAACTCACCCTGAGCAGTTATGTACACATCCTTAACTCAAACTGCATAGAATACAAAGTAATGCTTTCAGCTCAATAGAGTGTAGAGATGAAATTTGCTGAAAAGTAATATTTGCTATCTTGATATAAACATCATTATATTACTTACCAAATGATTTAGCGTCGGATACAACCAATTTTATGAGTGTTCTACCAATGTTCCAGAAGTTACTTTCAGTAACTGCACCTTTTGTACACAATGGAACATTAACGTTTACAGAACGAAACAAAGATATTGTCTGTTCCACTCTAAATGTAATCAGGTAGTCTCCCGAATTCAGCTTGCATTTGATTATTCCATGGTTATGAGCAGTGTACATCAAATATCTATACAGTTCCAACGCACCATGAGTAGTTATGCATACATCCTTAACTCAAATTGAATAGAATAGAATGTAATGCTTTCAGCTCAAAGCAGTATTGAGTTGAATATTGCTGAAAACTACTAAGGGCTAACTTCGTGTAATCATTATTATTTTCCTTACCATATAATTCATCGTAGTCTGCCACCAATTTTATGAGGGTGCTACCAAAGTTCAAGTTACTTTCAGGAACTTCACCCTTTGTGCACAATGGAACATTACCGTTAACTGAACTAAACTAAGATACTGGCTGTCCCACTCTATATGTTATGAGTTAGGTTCCTGAATTCAGTTTGCATTTGGGTATTCCATGAATCTGAGCAGTGTCCATGCAATACCTATACAGTTCCAACTCACCCTGTGTAGTTATGTACACATCCTTAACTCAAAATGCATAGAAAGGAAAGTAATGCTTTCAGCTCAATAGAGTGTAGAGATGAAATTTGCTGAAAAGTAATATTTGCTATCTTGATGTAAACATTATTATTTTACTTACCAAATGATTTAGCGTCGGATACAACCAATTTCATGAGTGTTCTACCAATGTTCCAGAAGTTACTTTCAGTAACTGCACCTTTTGTACACAATGGAACATTAACGTTTACAGAACGAAACAAAGATATTGTCTGTTCCACTCTAAATGTAATCAGGTAGTCTCCCGAATTCAGCTTGCATTTGATTATTCCATGGTTATGAGCAGTGTACATCAAATATCTATACAGTTCCAACGCACCATGAGTAGTTATGCATACATCCTTAATCAAATTGAATAGAATAGAATGTGATGCTTTCAGCACAAAGCAGTATTGAGTTGAATATTGCTGAAAACTACTAAGGGCTAACTTCATGTAATCATTATTATTTTACTTACCATATAATTCATAGTAGTCTGCAACCAATTTTATGAGGGTGCTACCAAAGTTCAAGTTACTTTCAGGAACTTCACCCTTTGTGCACAATGGAACATTACCGTTAACTGAACTAAACTAAGATACTGGCTGTCCCACTCTATATGTTATGAGTTAGGTTCCTGAATTCAGTTTGCATTTGGGTATTCCATGAATCTGAGCAGTGTCCATGCAATACCTATACAGTTCCAACTCACCCTGTGTAGTTATGTACACATCCTTAACTCAAAATGCATAGAAAGGAAAGTAATGCTTTCAGCTCAATAGAGTGTAGAGATGAAATTTGCTGAAAAGTAATATTTGCTATCTTGATGTAAACATTATTATTTTACTTACCAAATGATTTAGCGTCGGATACAACCAATTTCATGAGTGTTCTACCAATGTTCCAGAAGTTACTTTCAGTAACTGCACCTTTTGTACACAATGGAACATTAACGTTTACAGAACGAAACAAAGATATTGTCTCTTCCACTCTAAATGTGATCAGGTAGTCTCCCGAATTCAGCTTGCATTTGATTATTCCATAGTTCTGAGCAGTGTACATCAAATATCCATAGAGTTCCAACGCACCCTGAGTAGTTATGCATACATCCTTAACTCAAATTGAATAGAATAGAATGTAATGCTTTCAGCTCAAAGCAGTATTGAGTTGAATATTGCTGAAAACTACTAACTTCATGTAATCATTATTATTTTACTTACTATATAATTCATAGTAGTCTGCAACCAATTTTATGAGGGTGCTACCAAAGTTCAAGTTACTTTCAGGAACTTCACCCTTTGTGCACAATGGAACATTACCGTTAACAGAACTAAACTAAGATACTGGCTGTCCCACTCTATATGTTATGAGTTAGGTTCCTGAATTCAGTTTGCATTTGGGTATTCCATGAATCTGAGCAGTGTCCATGCAATACCTATACAGTTCCAACTCACCCTGTGTAGTTATGTACACATCCTTAAATCAAAATGCATAGAATGGAAAGTAATGCTTTCAGCTCAATAGAGTGTAGAGATGAAATATGCTGAAAAGTAATATTTGCTATCTTGATATAAACATCATTATTTTACTTACCAAATGATTTAGCGTCAGATACAACCAATTTTATGAGTGTTCTACCAATGTTCCAGAAGTTACTTTCAGTAACTGCACCTTTTGTTCACCATGGAACATTAACGTTTACAGAACGAAACAAAGATATTGTCTCTTCCACTCTAAATGTGATCTGGTAGTCTCCCGAATTCAGCTTGCATTTGATTATTCCATGGTTCTGAACAGTGTACATCAAATATCTATAGAGTTCCAACGCACCCTGAGTAGTTATGCATACATCCTTAACTCAAATTGAATAGAATAGAATGTAATGCTTTCAGCTCAAAGCAGTATTGAGTTGAATATTGCTGAAAACTACTAACTTCATGTAATCATTATTATTTTACTTACCATATAATTCATAGTAGTCTGCAACCAATTTTATGAGGGTGCTACCAAAGTTCAAGTTACTTTCAGGAACTTCACCCTTTGTGCACAATGGAACATTACCGTTAACAGAACTAAACTAAGATACTGGCTGTCCCACTCTATATGTTATGAGTTAGGTTCCTGAATTCAGTTTGCATTTGGGTATTCCATGAATCTGAGCAGTGTCCATGCAATACCTATACAGTTCCAACTCACCCTGTGTAGTTATGTACACATCCTTAAATCAAAATGCATAGAATGGAAAGTAATGCTTTCAGCTCAATAGAGTGTAGAGATGAAATATGCTGAAAAGTAATATTTGCTATCTTGATATAAACATCATTATTTTACTTACCAAATGATTTAGCGTCAGATACAACCAATTTTATGAGTGTTCTACCAATGTTCCAGAAGTTACTTTCAGTAACTGCACCTTTTGTTCACCATGGAACATTAACGTTTACAGAACGAAACAAAGATATTGTCTCTTCCACTCTAAATGTGATCAGGTAGTCTCCCGAATTCAGCTTGCATTTGATTATTCCATAGTTCTGAACAGTGTACATCAAATATCCATAGAGTTCCAACGCACCCTGAGTAGTTATGCATACATCCTTAACTCAAATTGAATAGAATAGAATGTAATGCTTTCAGCTCAAAGCAGTATTGAGTTGAATATTGCTGAAAGCTACTAAGGGCTAACTTCGTGTAATCATTATTATTTTACTTACCATATAATTCATAGTAGTCTGCCACCAATTTTATGAGGGTGCTACCAAAGTTCAAGTTACTTTCAGGAACTTCACCTTTTGTGCACAGTGCAACATTACCGTTTACTGAACTAAACAAAGATAGTGGCTGTTCCACTCTATATGTTATGAGTTAGGTTCCTGAATTCAGTTTGCATTTGGGTATTCCATGAATCTGAGCAGTGTCCATGCAATACCTATACAGTTCCAACTCACCCTGAGCAGTTATGTACACATCCTTAACTCAAACTGCATAGAATACAAAGTAATGCTTTCAGCTCAATAGAGTGTAGAGATGAAATTTGCTGAAAAGTAATATTTGCTATCTTGATATAAACATCATTATATTACTTACCAAATGATTTAGCGTCGGATACAACCAATTTTATGAGTGTTCTACCAATGTTCCAGAAGTTACTTTCAGTAACTGCACCTTTTGTACACAATGGAACATTAACGTTTACAGAACGAAACAAAGATATTGTCTGTTCCACTCTAAATGTAATCAGGTAGTCTCCCGAATTCAGCTTGCATTTGATTATTCCATGGTTATGAGCAGTGTACATCAAATATCTATACAGTTCCAACGCACCATGAGTAGTTATGCATACATCCTTAACTCAAATTGAATAGAATAGAATGTAATGCTTTCAGCTCAAAGCAGTATTGAGTTGAATATTGCTGAAAACTACTAAGGGCTAACTTCGTGTCATCATTATTATTTTCCTTACCATATAATTCATCGTAGTCTGCCACCAATTTTATGAGGGTGCTACCAAAGTTCAAGTTACTTTCAGGAACTTCACCCTTTGTGCACAATGGACATTACCGTTAACTGAACTAAACTAAGATACTGGCTGTCCCACTCTATATGTTATGAGTTAGGTTCCTGAATTCAGTTTGCATTTGGGTATTCCATGAATCTGAGCAGTGTCCACGCAATACCTATACAGTTCCAACTCACCCTGAGTAGTTATGTACACATCCTTAACTCAAAATGGATAGAATGGAAAGTAATGCTTTCAGCTCAATAGAGTGTATAGATGAAATTTGTTGAAAAGTACTATTTCCTATCTTGATATAAACATCATTATTTTACTTACCAAATGATTTAGAGTCGTATACAACCAATTTTATGAGTGTTCTACCAATGTTCCAGAAGTTACTTTCAGTAACTGCACCTTTTGTACACAATGGAACATTAACGTTTACAGAACGAAACAAAGATATTGTCTCTTCCACTCTAAATGTGATCAGGTAGTCTCCCGAATTCAGCTTGCATTTGATTATTCCATAGTTCTGAGCAGTGTACATCAAATATCCATAGAGTTCCAACGCACCCTGAGTAGTTATGCATACATCCTTAACTCAAATTGAATAGAATAGAATGTAATGCTTTCAGCTCAAAGCAGTATTGAGTTGAATATTGCTGAAAACTACTAACTTCATGTAATCATTATTATTTTACTTACCATATAATTCATAGTAGTCTGCAACCAATTTTATGAGGGTGCTACCAAAGTTCAAGTTACTTTCAGGAACTTCACCCTTTGTGCACAATGGAACATTACCGTTAACAGAACTAAACTAAGATACTGGCTGTCCCACTCTATATGTTATGAGTTAGGTTCCTGAATTCAGTTTGCATTTGGGTATTCCATGAATCTGAGCAGTGTCCATGCAATACCTATACAGTTCCAACTCACCCTGTGTAGTTATGTACACATCCTTAAATCAAAATGCATAGAATGGAAAGTAATGCTTTCAGCTCAATAGTGTAGAGATGAAATATGCTGAAAAGTAATATTTGCTATCTTGATATAAACATCATTATTTTACTTACCAAATGATTTAGCGTCAGATACAACCAATTTTATGAGTGTTCTACCAATGTTCCAGAAGTTACTTTCAGTAACTGCACCTTTTGTTCACCATGGAACATTAACGTTTACAGAACGAAACAAAGATATTGTCTCTTCCACTCTAAATGTGATCTGGTAGTCTCCCGAATTCAGCTTGCATTTGATTATTCCATGGTTCTGAACAGTGTACATCAAATATCTATAGAGTTCCAACGCACCCTGAGTAGTTATGCATACATCCTTAACTCAAATTGAATAGAATAGAATGTAATGCTTTCAGCTCAAAGCAGTATTGAGTTGAATATTGCTGAAAACTACTAAGGGCTAACTTCGTGTAATCATTATTATTTTACTTACCATATAATTCATAGTAGTCTGCCACCAATTTTATGAGGGTGCTACCAAAGTTCAAGTTACTTTCAGGAACTTCACCTTTTGTGCACAGTGCAACATTACCGTTTACTGAACTAAACAAAGATAGTGGCTGTTCCACTCTATATGTTATGAGTTAGGTTCCTGAATTCAGTTTGCATTTGGGTATTCCATGAATCTGAGCAGTGTCCACGCAATACCTATACAGTTCCAACTCACCCTGAGTAGTTATGTACACATCCTTAACTCAAAATGGATAGAATGGAAAGTAATGCTTTCAGCTCAATAGAGTGTAGAGATGAAATATGCTGAAAAGTAATATTTGCTATCTTGATATAAACATTATTATTTTACTTACCAAATGATTTAGCGTCAGATACAACCAATTTTATGAGTGTTCTACCAATGTTCCAGAAGTTACTTTCAGTAACTGCACCTTTTGTACACAATGGAACATTAACGTTTACAGAACGAAACAAAGATATTGTCTGTTCCACTCTAAATGTAATCAGGTAGTCTCCCGAATTCAGCTTGCATTTGATTATTCCATGGTTATGAGCAGTGTACATCAAATATCTATACAGTTCCAACGCACCATGAGTAGTTATGCATACATCCTTAACTCAAATTGAATAGAATAGAATGTAATGCTTTCAGCTCAAAGCAGTATTGAGTTGAATATTGCTGAAAACTACTAAGGGCTAACTTCGTGTAATCATTATTATTTTCCTTACCATATAATTCATCGTAGTCTGCCACCAATTTTATGAGGGTGCTACCAAAGTTCAAGTTACTTTCAGGAACTTCACCCTTTGTGCACAATGGAACATTACCGTTAACTGAACTAAACTAAGATACTGGCTGTCCCACTCTATATGTTATGAGTTAGGTTCCTGAATTCAGTTTGCATTTGGGTATTCCATGAATCTGAGCAGTGTCCACGCAATACCTATACAGTTCCAACTCACCCTGAGTAGTTATGTACACATCCTTAACTCAAAATGGATAGAATGGAAAGTAATGCTTTCAGCTCAATAGAGTGTATAGATGAAATTTGTTGAAAAGTACTATTTCCTATCTTGATATAAACATCATTATTTTACTTACCAAATGATTTAGAGTCGTATACAACCAATTTTATGAGTGTTCTACCAATGTTCCAGAAGTTACTTTCAGTAACTGCACCTTTTGTACACAATGGAACATTAACGTTTACAGAACGAAACAAAGATATTGTCTCTTCCACTCTAAATGTGATCAGGTAGTCTCCCGAATTCAGCTTGCATTTGATTATTCCATAGTTCTGAGCAGTGTACATCAAATATCCATAGAGTTCCAACGCACCCTGAGTAGTTATGCATACATCCTTAACTCAAATTGAATAGAATAGAATGTAATGCTTTCAGCTCAAAGCAGTATTGAGTTGAATATTGCTGAAAACTACTAACTTCATGTAATCATTATTATTTTACTTACCATATAATTCATAGTAGTCTGCAACCAATTTTATGAGGGTGCTACCAAAGTTCAAGTTACTTTCAGGAACTTCACCCTTTGTGCACAATGGAACATTACCGTTAACTGAACTAAACTAAGATACTGGCTGTCCCACTCTATATGTTATGAGTTAGGTTCCTGAATTCAGTTTGCATTTGGGTATTCCATGAATCTGAGCAGTGTCCATGCAATACCTATACAGTTCCAACTCACCCTGTGTAGTTATGTACACATCCTTAAATCAAAATGCATAGAATGGAAAGTAATGCTTTCAGCTCAATAGAGTGTAGAGATGAAATATGCTGAAAAGTAATATTTGCTATCTTGATATAAACATCATTATTTTACTTACCAAATGATTTAGCGTCAGATACAACCAATTTTATGAGTGTTCTACCAATGTTCCAGAAGTTACTTTCAGTAACTGCACCTTTTGTTCACCATGGAACATTAACGTTTACAGAACGAAACAAAGATATTGTCTCTTCCACTCTAAATGTGATCAGGTAGTCTCCCGAATTCAGCTTGCATTTGATTATTCCATAGTTCTGAACAGTGTACATCAAATATCCATAGAGTTCAAACGCACCCTGAGTAGTTATGCATACATCCTTAACTCAAATTGAATAGAATAGAATGTAATGCTTTCAGCTCAAAGCAGTATTGAGTTGAATATTGCTGAAAGCTACTAAGGGCTAACTTCGTGTAATCATTATTATTTTACTTACCATATAATTCATAGTAGTCTGCCACCAATTTTATGAGGGTGCTACCAAAGTTCAAGTTACTTTCAGGAACTTCACCTTTTGTGCACAGTGCAACATTACCGTTTACTGAACTAAACAAAGATAGTGGCTGTTCCACTCTATATGTTATGAGTTAGGTTCCTGAATTCAGTTTGCATTTGGGTATTCCATGAATCTGAGCAGTGTCCATGCAATACCTATACAGTTCCAACTCACCCTGAGCAGTTATGTACACATCCTTAACTCAAACTGCATAGAATACAAAGTAATGCTTTCAGCTCAATAGAGTGTAGAGATGAAATTTGCTGAAAAGTAATATTTGCTATCTTGATATAAACATCATTATATTACTTACCAAATGATTTAGCGTCGGATACAACCAATTTTATGAGTGTTCTACCAATGTTCCAGAAGTTACTTTCAGTAACTGCACCTTTTGTACACAATGGAACATTAACGTTTACAGAACGAAACAAAGATATTGTCTGTTCCACTCTAAATGTAATCAGGTAGTCTCCCGAATTCAGCTTGCATTTGATTATTCCATGGTTATGAGCAGTGTACATCAAATATCTATACAGTTCCAACGCACCATGAGTAGTTATGCATACATCCTTAACTCAAATTGAATAGAATAGAATGTAATGCTTTCAGCTCAAAGCAGTATTGAGTTGAATATTGCTGAAAACTACTAAGGGCTAACTTCGTGTCATCATTATTATTTTCCTTACCATATAATTCATCGTAGTCTGCCACCAATTTTATGAGGGTGCTACCAAAGTTCAAGTTACTTTCAGGAACTTCACCCTTTGTGCACAATGGAACATTACCGTTAACTGAACTAAACTAAGATACTGGCTGTCCCACTCTATATGTTATGAGTTAGGTTCCTGAATTCAGTTTGCATTTGGGTATTCCATGAATCTGAGCAGTGTCCACGCAATACCTATACAGTTCCAACTCACCCTGAGTAGTTATGTACACATCCTTAACTCAAAATGGATAGAATGGAAAGTAATGCTTTCAGCTCAATAGAGTGTATAGATGAAATTTGTTGAAAAGTACTATTTCCTATCTTGATATAAACATCATTATTTTACTTACCAAATGATTTAGAGTCGTATACAACCAATTTTATGAGTGTTCTACCAATGTTCCAGAAGTTACTTTCAGTAACTGCACCTTTTGTACACAATGGAACATTAACGTTTACAGAACGAAACAAAGATATTGTCTCTTCCACTCTAAATGTGATCAGGTAGTCTCCCGAATTCAGCTTGCATTTGATTATTCCATAGTTCTGAGCAGTGTACATCAAATATCCATAGAGTTCCAACGCACCCTGAGTAGTTATGCATACATCCTTAACTCAAATTGAATAGAATAGAATGTAATGCTTTCAGCTCAAAGCAGTATTGAGTTGAATATTGCTGAAAACTACTAACTTCATGTAATCATTATTATTTTACTTACCATATAATTCATAGTAGTCTGCAACCAATTTTATGAGGGTGCTACCAAAGTTCAAGTTACTTTCAGGAACTTCACCCTTTGTGCACAATGGAACATTACCGTTAACAGAACTAAACTAAGATACTGGCTGTCCCACTCTATATGTTATGAGTTAGGTTCCTGAATTCAGTTTGCATTTGGGTATTCCATGAATCTGAGCAGTGTCCATGCAATACCTATACAGTTCCAACTCACCCTGTGTAGTTATGTACACATCCTTAAATCAAAATGCATAGAATGGAAAGTAATGCTTTCAGCTCAATAGTGTAGAGATGAAATATGCTGAAAAGTAATATTTGCTATCTTGATATAAACATCATTATTTTACTTACCAAATGATTTAGCGTCAGATACAACCAATTTTATGAGTGTTCTACCAATGTTCCAGAAGTTACTTTCAGTAACTGCACCTTTTGTTCACCATGGAACATTAACGTTTACAGAACGAAACAAAGATATTGTCTCTTCCACTCTAAATGTGATCTGGTAGTCTCCCGAATTCAGCTTGCATTTGATTATTCCATGGTTCTGAACAGTGTACATCAAATATCTATAGCGTTCCAACGCACCCTGAGTAGTTATGCATACATCCTTAACTCAAATTGAATAGAATAGAATGTAATGCTTTCAGCTCAAAGCAGTATTGAGTTGAATATTGCTGAAAACTACTAAGGGCTAACTTCGTGTAATCATTATTATTTTACTTACCATATAATTCATAGTAGTCTGCCACCAATTTTATGAGGGTGCTACCAAAGTTCAAGTTACTTTCAGGAACTTCACCTTTTGTGCACAGTGCAACATTACCGTTTACTGAACTAAACAAAGATAGTGGCTGTTCCACTCTATATGTTATGAGTTAGGTTCCTGAATTCAGTTTGCATTTGGGTATTCCATGAATCTGAGCAGTGTCCACGCAATACCTATACAGTTCCAACTCACCCTGAGTAGTTATGTACACATCCTTAACTCAAAATGGATAGAATGGAAAGTAATGCTTTCAGCTCAATAGAGTGTAGAGATGAAATATGCTGAAAAGTAATATTTGCTATCTTGATATAAACATTATTATTTTACTTACCAAATGATTTAGCGTCAGATACAACCAATTTTATGAGTGTTCTACCAATGTTCCAGAAGTTACTTTCAGTAACTGCACCTTTTGTACACAATGGAACATTAACGTTTACAGAACGAAACAAAGATATTGTCTGTTCCACTCTAAATGTAATCAGGTAGTCTCCCGAATTCAGCTTGCATTTGATTATTCCATGGTTATGAGCAGTGTACATCAAATATCTATACAGTTCCAACGCACCATGAGTAGTTATGCATACATCCTTAACTCAAATTGAATAGAATAGAATGTAATGCTTTCAGCTCAAAGCAGTATTGAGTTGAATATTGCTGAAAACTACTAAGGGCTAACTTCGTGTAATCATTATTATTTTCCTTACCATATAATTCATCGTAGTCTGCCACCAATTTTATGAGGGTGCTACCAAAGTTCAAGTTACTTTCAGGAACTTCACCCTTTGTGCACAATGGAACATTACCGTTAACTGAACTAAACTAAGATACTGGCTGTCCCACTCTATATGTTATGAGTTAGGTTCCTGAATTCAGTTTGCATTTGGGTATTCCATGAATCTGAGCAGTGTCCACGCAATACCTATACAGTTCCAACTCACCCTGAGTAGTTATGTACACATCCTTAACTCAAAATGGATAGAATGGAAAGTAATGCTTTCAGCTCAATAGAGTGTATAGATGAAATTTGTTGAAAAGTACTATTTCCTATCTTGATATAAACATCATTATTTTACTTACCAAATGATTTAGAGTCGTATACAACCAATTTTATGAGTGTTCTACCAATGTTCCAGAAGTTACTTTCAGTAACTGCACCTTTTGTACACAATGGAACATTAACGTTTACAGAACGAAACAAAGATATTGTCTCTTCCACTCTAAATGTGATCAGGTAGTCTCCCGAATTCAGCTTGCATTTGATTATTCCATAGTTCTGAGCAGTGTACATCAAATATCCATAGAGTTCCAACGCACCCTGAGTAGTTATGCATACATCCTTAACTCAAATTGAATAGAATAGAATGTAATGCTTTCAGCTCAAAGCAGTATTGAGTTGAATATTGCTGAAAACTACTAACTTCATGTAATCATTATTATTTTACTTACCATATAATTCATAGTAGTCTGCAACCAATTTTATGAGGGTGCTACCAAAGTTCAAGTTACTTTCAGGAACTTCACCCTTTGTGCACAATGGAACATTACCGTTAACTGAACTAAACTAAGATACTGGCTGTCCCACTCTATATGTTATGAGTTAGGTTCCTGAATTCAGTTTGCATTTGGGTATTCCATGAATCTGAGCAGTGTCCATGCAATACCTATACAGTTCCAACTCACCCTGTGTAGTTATGTACACATCCTTAACTCAAAATGCATAGAAAGGAAAGTAATGCTTTCAGCTCAATAGAGTGTAGAGATGAAATTTGCTGAAAAGTAATATTTGCTATCTTGATGTAAACATTATTATTTTACTTACCAAATGATTTAGCGTCGGATACAACCAATTTCATGAGTGTTCTACCAATGTTCCAGAAGTTACTTTCAGTAACTGCACCTTTTGTACACAATGGAACATTAACGTTTACAGAACGAAACAAAGATATTGTCTGTTCCACTCTAAATGTAATCAGGTAGTCTCCCGAATTCAGCTTGCATTTGATTATTCCATGGTTCTGAGCAGTGTACATCAAATATCTATAGAGTTCCAACGCACCCTGAGTAGTTATGCATACATCCTTAACTCAAATTGAATAGAATAGAATGTAATGCTTTCAGCTCAAAGCAGTATTGAGTTGAATATTGCTGAAAACTACAAAGGGCTAACTTCAAGTCATCATTATTATTTTACTTACCATATAATTCATCGTAGTCTGCAACCAATTTTATGAGGGTGCTACCAAAGTTCAAGTTACTTTCAGGAACTTCACCTTTTGTGCACAGTGGAACATTACCGTTTACTGAACTAAACTAAGATAGTGGCTGTTCCACTCTATATGTTATGAGTTAGGTTCCTGAATTCAGTTTGCATTTGGGTATTCCATGAATCTGAGCAGTGTCCATGCAATACCTATACAGTTCCAACTCACCCTGAGTAGTTATGTACACATCCTTAACTCAAAATGGATAGAATGGAAAGTAATGCTTTCAGCTCAATAGAGTGTAGAGATGAAATTTGTTGAAAAGTACTATTTCCTATCTTGATATAAACATCATTATTTTACTTACCAAATGATTTAGAGTCGTATACAACCAATTTTATGAGTGTTCTACCAATGTTCCAGAAGTTACTTTCAGTAACTGCACCTTTTGTACACAATGGAACATTAACGTTTACAGAACGAAACAAAGATATTGTCTCTTCCACTCTAAATGTGATCAGGTAGTCTCCCGAATTCAGCTTGCATTTGATTATTCCATAGTTCTGAGCAGTGTACATCAAATATCCATAGAGTTCCAACGCACCCTGAGTAGTTATGCATACATCCTTAACTCAAATTGAATAGAATAGAATGTAATGCTTTCAGCTCAAAGCAGTATTGAGTTGAATATTGCTGAAAACTACTAACTTCATGTAATCATTATTATTTTCCTTACCATATAATTCATAGTAGTCTGCAACCAATTTTATGAGGGTGCTACCAAAGTTCAAGTTACTTTCAGGAACTTCACCCTTTGTGCACAATGGAACATTACCGTTAACAGAACTAAACTAAGATACTGGCTGTCCCACTCTATATGTTATGAGTTAGGTTCCTGAATTCAGTTTGCATTTGGGTATTCCATGAATCTGAGCAGTGTCCATGCAATACCTATACAGTTCCAACTCCCCCTGTGTAGTTATGTACACATCCTTAAATCAAAATGCATAGAATGGAAAGTAATGCTTTCAGCTCAATAGAGTGTAGAGATGAAATATGCTGAAAAGTAATATTTGCTATCTTGATATAAACATCATTATTTTACTTACCAAATGATTTAGCGTCAGATACAACCAATTTTATGAGTGTTCTACCAATGTTCCAGAAGTTACTTTCAGTAACTGCACCTTTTGTTCACCATGGAACATTAACGTTTACAGAACGAAACAAAGATATTGTCTCTTCCACTCTAAATGTGATCAGGTAGTCTCCCGAATTCAGCTTGCATTTGATTATTCCATAGTTCTGAACAGTGTACATCAAATATCCATAGAGTTCCAACGCACCCTGAGTAGTTATGCATACATCCTTAACTCAAATTGAATAGAATAGAATGTAATGCTTTCAGCTCAAAGCAGTATTGAGTTGAATATTGCTGAAAACTACTAAGGGCTAACTTCGTGTAATCATTATTATTTTACTTACCATATAATTCATAGTAGTCTGCCACCAATTTTATGAGGGTGCTACCAAAGTTCAAGTTACTTTCAGGAACTTCACCTTTTGTGCACAGTGCAACATTACCGTTTACTGAACTAAACAAAGATAGTGGCTGTTCCACTCTATATGTTATGAGTTAGGTTCCTGAATTCAGTTTGCATTTGGGTATTCCATGAATCTGAGCAGTGTCCATGCAATACCTATACAGTTCCAACTCACCCTGAGCAGTTATGTACACATCCTTAACTCAAGCTGCATAGAATACAAAGTAATGCTTTCAGCTCAATAGAGTGTAGAGATGAAATTTGCTGAAAAGTAATATTTGCTATCTTGATATAAACATCATTATATTACTTACCAAATGATTTAGCGTCGGATACAACCAATTTTATGAGTGTTCTACCAATGTTCCAGAAGTTACTTTCAGTAACTGCACCTTTTGTACACAATGGAACATTAACGTTTACAGAACGAAACAAAGATATTGTCTGTTCCACTCTAAATGTAATCAGGTAGTCTCCCGAATTCAGCTTGCATTTGATTATTCCATGGTTATGAGCAGTGTACATCAAATATCTATACAGTTCCAACGCACCATGAGTAGTTATGCATACATCCTTAACTCAAATTGAATAGAATAGAATGTAATGCTTTCAGCTCAAAGCAGTATTGAGTTGAATATTGCTGAAAACTACTAAGGGCTAACTTCGTGTCATCATTATTATTTTCCTTACCATATAATTCATCGTAGTCTGCCACCAATTTTATGAGGGTGCTACCAAAGTTCAAGTTACTTTCAGGAACTTCACCCTTTGTGCACAATGGAACATTACCGTTAACTGAACTAAACTAAGATACTGGCTGTCCCACTCTATATGTTATGAGTTAGGTTCCTGAATTCAGTTTGCATTTGGGTATTCCATGAATCTGAGCAGTGTCCACGCAATACCTATACAGTTCCAACTCACCCTGAGTAGTTATGTACACATCCTTAACTCAAAATGGATAGAATGGAAAGTAATGCTTTCAGCTCAATAGAGTGTAGAGATGAAATATGCTGAAAAGTAATATTTGCTATCTTGATATAAACATCATTATTTTACTTACCAAATGATTTAGCGTCAGATACAACCAATTTTATGAGTGTTCTACCAATGTTCCAGAAGTTACTTTCAGTAACTGCACCTTTTGTTCACCATGGAACATTAACGTTTACAGAACGAAACAAAGATATTGTCTCTTCCACTCTAAATGTGATCAGGTAGGCTCCCGAATTCAGCTTGCATTTGATTATTCCATGGTTCTGAGCAGTGTACATCAAATATCTATAGAGTTCCAACGCACCCTGAGTAGTTATGCATACATCCTTAACTCAAATTGAATAGAATAGAATGTAATGCTTTCAGCTCAAAGCAGTATTGAGTTGAATATTGCTGAAAACTACTAAGGGCTAACTTCATGTCATCATTATTATTTTACTTACCATATAATTCATCGTAGTCTGCAACCAATTTTATGAGGGTGCTACCAAAGTTCAAGTTACTTTCAGGAACTTCACCCTTTGTGCACAATGGAACATTACCGTTAACTGAACTAAACTAAGATACTGGCTGTCCCACTCTATATGTTATGAGTTAGGTTCCTGAATTCAGTTTGCATTTGGGTATTCCATGAATCTGAGCAGTGTCCATGCAATACCTATACAGTTCCAACTCACCCTGTGTAGTTATGTACACATCCTTAACTCAAAATGCATAGAAAGGAAAGTAATGCTTTCAGCTCAATAGAGTGTAGAGATGAAATTTGCTGAAAAGTAATATTTGCTATCTTGATGTAAACATTATTATTTTACTTACCAAATGATTTAGCGTCGGATACAACCAATTTCATGAGTGTTCTACCAATGTTCCAGAAGTTACTTTCAGTAACTGCACCTTTTGTACACAATGGAACATTAACGTTTACAGAACGAAACAAAGATATTGTCTGTTCCACTCTAAATGTAATCAGGTAGTCTCCCGAATTCAGCTTGCATTTGATTATTCCATGGTTCTGAGCAGTGTACATCAAATATCTATAGAGTTCCAACGCACCCTGAGTAGTTATGCATACATCCTTAACTCAAATTGAATAGAATAGAATGTAATGCTTTCAGCTCAAAGCAGTATTGAGTTGAATATTGCTGAAAACTACTAAGGGCTAACTTCAAGTCATCATTATTATTTTACTTACCATATAATTCATCGTAGTCTGCAACCAATTTTATGAGGGTGCTACCAAAGTTCAAGTTACTTTCAGGAACTTCACCTTTTGTGCACAGTGGAACATTACCGTTTACTGAACTAAACTAAGATAGTGGCTGTTCCACTCTATATGTTATGAGTTAGGTTCCTGAATTCAGTTTGCATTTGGGTATTCCATGAATCTGAGCAGTGTCCATGCAATACCTATACAGTTCCAACTCACCCTGAGTAGTTATGTACACATCCTTAACTCAAAATGGATAGAATGGAAAGTAATGCTTTCAGCTCAATAGAGTGTAGAGATGAAATTTGTTGAAAAGTACTATTTCCTATCTTGATATAAACATCATTATTTTACTTACCAAATGATTTAGAGTCGTATACAACCAATTTTATGAGTGTTCTACCAATGTTCCAGAAGTTACTTTCAGTAACTGCACCTTTTGTACACAATGGAACATTAACGTTTACAGAACGAAACAAAGATATTGTCTCTTCCACTCTAAATGTGATCAGGTAGTCTCCCGAATTCAGCTTGCATTTGATTATTCCATAGTTCTGAGCAGTGTACATCAAATATCCATAGAGTTCCAACGCACCCTGAGTAGTTATGCATACATCCTTAACTCAAATTGAATAGAATAGAATGTAATGCTTTCAGCTCAAAGCAGTATTGAGTTGAATATTGCTGAAAACTACTAACTTCATGTAATCATTATTATTTTCCTTACCATATAATTCATAGTAGTCTGCAACCAATTTTATGAGGGTGCTACCAAAGTTCAAGTTACTTTCAGGAACTTCACCCTTTGTGCACAATGGAACATTACCGTTAACAGAACTAAACTAAGATACTGGCTGTCCCACTCTATATGTTATGAGTTAGGTTCCTGAATTCAGTTTGCATTTGGGTATTCCATGAATCTGAGCAGTGTCCATGCAATACCTATACAGTTCCAACTCCCCCTGTGTAGTTATGTACACATCCTTAAATCAAAATGCATAGAATGGAAAGTAATGCTTTCAGCTCAATAGAGTGTAGAGATGAAATATGCTGAAAAGTAATATTTGCTATCTTGATATAAACATCATTATTTTACTTACCAAATGATTTAGCGTCAGATACAACCAATTTTATGAGTGTTCTACCAATGTTCCAGAAGTTACTTTCAGTAACTGCACCTTTTGTTCACCATGGAACATTAACGTTTACAGAACGAAACAAAGATATTGTCTCTTCCACTCTAAATGTGATCAGGTAGTCTCCCGAATTCAGCTTGCATTTGATTATTCCATAGTTCTGAACAGTGTACATCAAATATCCATAGAGTTCCAACGCACCCTGAGTAGTTATGCATACATCCTTAACTCAAATTGAATAGAATAGAATGTAATGCTTTCAGCTCAAAGCAGTATTGAGTTGAATATTGCTGAAAACTACTAAGGGCTAACTTCGTGTAATCATTATTATTTTACTTACCATATAATTCATAGTAGTCTGCCACCAATTTTATGAGGGTGCTACCAAAGTTCAAGTTACTTTCAGGAACTTCACCTTTTGTGCACAGTGCAACATTACCGTTTACTGAACTAAACAAAGATAGTGGCTGTTCCACTCTATATGTTATGAGTTAGGTTCCTGAATTCAGTTTGCATTTGGGTATTCCATGAATCTGAGCAGTGTCCATGCAATACCTATACAGTTCCAACTCACCCTGAGCAGTTATGTACACATCCTTAACTCAAACTGCATAGAATACAAAGTAATGCTTTCAGCTCAATAGAGTGTAGAGATGAAATTTGCTGAAAAGTAATATTTGCTATCTTGATATAAACATCATTATATTACTTACCAAATGATTTAGCGTCGGATACAACCAATTTTATGAGTGTTCTACCAATGTTCCAGAAGTTACTTTCAGTAACTGCACCTTTTGTACACAATGGAACATTAACGTTTACAGAACGAAACAAAGATATTGTCTGTTCCACTCTAAATGTAATCAGGTAGTCTCCCGAATTCAGCTTGCATTTGATTATTCCATGGTTATGAGCAGTGTACATCAAATATCTATACAGTTCCAACGCACCATGAGTAGTTATGCATACATCCTTAACTCAAATTGAATAGAATAGAATGTAATGCTTTCAGCTCAAAGCAGTATTGAGTTGAATATTGCTGAAAACTACTAAGGGCTAACTTCGTGTCATCATTATTATTTTCCTTACCATATAATTCATCGTAGTCTGCCACCAATTTTATGAGGGTGCTACCAAAGTTCAAGTTACTTTCAGGAACTTCACCCTTTGTGCACAATGGAACATTACCGTTAACTGAACTAAACTAAGATACTGGCTGTCCCACTCTATATGTTATGAGTTAGGTTCCTGAATTCAGTTTGCATTTGGGTATTCCATGAATCTGAGCAGTGTCCACGCAATACCTATACAGTCCCAACTCACCCTGAGTAGTTATGTACACATCCTTAACTCAAAATGGATAGAATGGAAAGTAATGCTTTCAGCTCAATAGAGTGTAGAGATGAAATATGCTGAAAAGTAATATTTGCTATCTTGATATAAACATCATTATTTTACTTACCAAATGATTTAGCGTCAGATACAACCAATTTTATGAGTGTTCTACCAATGTTCCAGAAGTTACTTTCAGTAACTGCACCTTTTGTTCACCATGGAACATTAACGTTTACAGAACGAAACAAAGATATTGTCTCTTCCACTCTAAATGTGATCAGGTAGGCTCCCGAATTCAGCTTGCATTTGATTATTCCATGGTTCTGAGCAGTGTACATCAAATATCTATAGAGTTCCAACGCACCCTGAGTAGTTATGCATACATCCTTAACTCAAATTGAATAGAATAGAATGTAATGCTTTCAGCTCAAAGCAGTATTGAGTTGAATATTGCTGAAAACTACTAAGGGCTAACTTCATGTCATCATTATTATTTTACTTACCATATAATTCATCGTAGTCTGCAACCAATTTTATGAGGGTGCTACCAAAGTTCAAGTTACTTTCAGGAACTTCACCCTTTGTGCACAATGGAACATTACCGTTAACTGAACTAAACTAAGATACTGGCTGTCCCACTCTATATGTTATGAGTTAGGTTCCTGAATTCAGTTTGCATTTGGGTATTCCATGAATCTGAGCAGTGTCCATGCAATACCTATACAGTTCCAACTCACCCTGTGTAGTTATGTACACATCCTTAACTCAAAATGCATAGAAAGGAAAGTAATGCTTTCAGCTCAATAGAGTGTAGAGATGAAATTTGCTGAAAAGTAATATTTGCTATCTTGATGTAAACATTATTATTTTACTTACCAAATGATTTAGCGTCGGATACAACCAATTTCATGAGTGTTCTACCAATGTTCCAGAAGTTACTTTCAGTAACTGCACCTTTTGTACACAATGGAACATTAACGTTTACAGAACGAAACAAAGATATTGTCTGTTCCACTCTAAATGTAATCAGGTAGTCTCCCGAATTCAGCTTGCATTTGATTATTCCATGGTTATGAGCAGTGTACATCAAATATCTATACAGTTCCAACGCACCATGAGTAGTTATGCATACATCCTTAACTCAAATTGAATAGAATAGAATGTGATGCTTTCAGCTCAAAGCAGTATTGAGTTGAATATTGCTGAAAACTACTAAGGGCTAACTTCGTGTAATCATTATTATTTTCCTTACCATATAATTCATCGTAGTCTGCCACCAATTTTATGAGGGTGCTACCAAAGTTCAAGTTACTTTCAGGAACTTCACCCTTTGTGCACAATGGAACATTACCGTTAACTGAACTAAACTAAGATACTGGCTGTCCCACTCTATATGTTATGAGTTAGGTTCCTGAATTCAGTTTGCATTTGGGTATTCCATGAATCTGAGCAGTGTCCACGCAATACCTATACAGTTCCAACTCACCCTGAGTAGTTATGTACACATCCTTAACTCAAAATGGATAGAATGGAAAGTAATGCTTTCAGCTCAATAGAGTGTAGAGATGAAATATGCTGAAAAGTAATATTTGCTATCTTGATATAAACATCATTATTTTACTTACCAAATGATTTAGCGTCGGATACAACCAATTTCATGAGTGTTCTACCAATGTTCCAGAAGTTACTTTCAGTAACTGCACCTTTTGTACACAATGGAACATTAACGTTTACAGAACGAAACAAAGATATTGTCTGTTCCACTCTAAATGTAATCAGGTAGTCTCCCGAATTCAGCTTGCATTTGATTATTCCATGGTTATGAGCAGTGTACATCAAATATCTATACAGTTCCAACGCACCATGAGTAGTTATGCATACATCCTTAATCAAATTGAATAGAATAGAATGTGATGCTTTCAGCACAAAGCAGTATTGAGTTGAATATTGCTGAAAACTACTAAGGGCTAACTTCATGTAATCATTATTATTTTCCTTACCATATAATTCATAGTAGTCTGCAACCAATTTTATGAGGGTGCTACCAAAGTTCAAGTTACTTTCAGGAACTTCACCCTTTGTGCACAATGGAACATTACCGTTAACAGAACTAAACTAAGATACTGGCTGTCCCACTCTATATGTTATGAGTTAGGTTCCTGAATTCAGTTTGCATTTGGGTATTCCATGAATCTGAGCAGTGTCCACGCAATACCTATACAGTTCCAACTCACCCTGAGCAGTTATGTACACATCCTTAACTCAAAATGCATAGAATGGAAAGTAATGCTTTCAGCTCAATAGAGTGTAGAGATGAAATTTGTTGAAAAGTACTATTTCCTATCTTGATATAAACATCATTATTTTACTTACCAAATGATTTAGAGTCGTATACAACCAATTTTATGAGTGTTCTACCAATGTTCCAGAAGTTACTTTCAGTAACTGCACCTTTTGTTCACCATGGAACATTAACGTTTACAGAACGAAACAAAGATATTGTCTCTTCCACTCTAAATGTGATCAGGTAGTCTCCCGAATTCAGCTTGCATTTGATTATTCCATAGTTCTGAACAGTGTACATCAAATATCCATAGAGTTCCAACGCACCCTGAGTAGTTATGCATACATCCTTAACTCAAATTGAATAGAATAGAATGTAATGCTTTCAGCTCAAAGCAGTATTGAGTTGAATATTGCTGAAAACTACTAAGGGCTAACTTCGTGTAATCATTATTATTTTACTTACCATATAATTCATAGTAGTCTGCCACCAATTTTATGAGGGTGCTACCAAAGTTCAAGTTACTTTCAGGAACTTCACCTTTTGTGCACAGTGCAACATTACCGTTTACTGAACTAAACAAAGATAGTGGCTGTTCCACTCTATATGTTATGAGTTAGGTTCCTGAATTCAGTTTGCATTTGGGTATTCCATGAATCTGAGCTGTGTCCATGCAATACCTATACAGTTCCAACTCACCCTGTGTAGTTATGTACACATCCTTAACTCAAAATGCATAGAAAGGAAAGTAATGCTTTCAGCTCAATAGAGTGTAGAGATGAAATTTGCTGAAAAGTAATATTTGCTATCTTGATGTAAACATTATTATTTTACTTACCAAATGATTTAGCGTCGGATACAACCAATTTCATGAGTGTTCTACCAATGTTCCAGAAGTTACTTTCAGTAACTGCACCTTTTGTACACAATGGAACATTAACGTTTACAGAACGAAACAAAGATATTGTCTGTTCCACTCTAAATGTAATCAGGTAGTCTCCCGAATTCAGCTTGCATTTGATTATTCCATGGTTATGAGCAGTGTACATCAAATATCTATACAGTTCCAACGCACCATGAGTAGTTATGCATACATCCTTAATCAAATTGAATAGAATAGAATGTGATGCTTTCAGCACAAAGCAGTATTGAGTTGAATATTGCTGAAAACTACTAAGGGCTAACTTCATGTAATCATTATTATTTTCCTTACCATATAATTCATAGTAGTCTGCAACCAATTTTATGAGGGTGCTACCAAAGTTCAAGTTACTTTCAGGAACTTCACCCTTTGTGCACAATGGAACATTACCGTTAACAGAACTAAACTAAGATACTGGCTGTCCCACTCTATATGTTATGAGTTAGGTTCCTGAATTCAGTTTGCATTTGGGTATTCCATGAATCTGAGCAGTGTCCACGCAATACCTATACAGTTCCAACTCACCCTGTGTAGTTATGTACACATCCTTAACTCAAAATGCATAGAATGGAAAGTAATGCTTTCAGCTCAATAGAGTGTAGAGATGAAATTTGTTGAAAAGTACTATTTCCTATCTTGATATAAACATCATTATTTTACTTACCAAATGATTTAGAGTCGTATACAACCAATTTTATGAGTGTTCTACCAATGTTCCAGAAGTTACTTTCAGTAACTGCACCTTTTGTACACAATGGAACATTAACGTTTACAGAACGAAACAAAGATATTGTCTGTTCCACTCTAAATGTAATCAGGTAGTCTCCCGAATTCAGCTTGCATTTGATTATTCCATGGTTATGAGCAGTGTACATCAAATATCTATACAGTTCCAACGCACCATGAGTAGTTATGCATACATCCTTAACTCAAATTGAATAGAATAGAATGTAATGCTTTCAGCTCAAAGCAGTATTGAGTTGAATATTGCTGAAAACTACTAAGGGCTAACTTCGTGTAATCATTATTATTTTCCTTACCATATAATTCATCGTAGTCTGCCACCAATTTTATGAGGGTGCTACCAAAGTTCAAGTTACTTTCAGGAACTTCACCCTTTGTGCACAATGGAACATTACCGTTAACTGAACTAAACTAAGATACTGGCTGTCCCACTCTATATGTTATGAGTTAGGTTCCTGAATTCAGTTTGCATTTGGGTATTCCATGAATCTGAGCAGTGTCCACGCAATACCTATACAGTTCCAACTCACCCTGAGTAGTTATGTACACATCCTTAACTCAAAATGGATAGAATGGAAAGTAATGCTTTCAGCTCAATAGAGTGTAGAGATGAAATATGCTGAAAAGTAATATTTGCTATCTTGATATAAACATCATTATTTTACTTACCAAATGATTTAGCGTCAGATACAACCAATTTTATGAGTGTTCTACCAATGTTCCAGAAGTTACTTTCAGTAACTGCACCTTTTGTTCACCATGGAACATTAACGTTTACAGAACGAAACAAAGATATTGTCTCTTCCACTCTAAATGTGATCAGGTAGGCTCCCGAATTCAGCTTGCATTTGATTATTCCATGGTTCTGAGCAGTGTACATCAAATATCTATAGAGTTCCAACGCACCCTGAGTAGTTATGCATACATCCTTAACTCAAATTGAATAGAATAGAATGTAATGCTTTCAGCTCAAAGCAGTATTGAGTTGAATATTGCTGAAAACTACTAAGGGCTAACTTCATGTCATCATTATTATTTTACTTACCATATAATTCATCGTAGTCTGCAACCAATTTTATGAGGGTGCTACCAAAGTTCAAGTTACTTTCAGGAACTTCACCCTTTGTGCACAATGGAACATTGCCGTTAACTGAACTAAACTAAGATACTGGCTGTCCCACTCTATATGTTATGAGTTAGGTTCCTGAATTCAGTTTACATTTGGGTATTCCATGAATCTGAGCAGTGTCCATGCAATACCTATACAGTTCCAACTCACCCTGTGTAGTTATGTACACATCCTTAACTCAAAATGCATAGAAAGGAAAGTAATGCTTTCAGCTCAATAGAGTGTAGAGATGAAATTTGCTGAAAAGTAATATTTGCTATCTTGATGTAAACATTATTATTTTACTTACCAAATGATTTAGCGTCGGATACAACCAATTTCATGAGTGTTCTACCAATGTTCCAGAAGTTACTTTCAGTAACTGCACCTTTTGTACACAATGGAACATTAACGTTTACAGAACGAAACAAAGATATTGTCTGTTCCACTCTAAATGTAATCAGGTAGTCTCCCGAATTCAGCTTGCATTTGATTATTCCATGGTTATGAGCAGTGTACATCAAATATCTATACAGTTCCAACGCACCATGAGTAGTTATGCATACATCCTTAATCAAATTGAATAGAATAGAATGTGATGCTTTCAGCACAAAGCAGTATTGAGTTGAATATTGCTGAAAACTACTAAGGGCTAACTTCATGTAATCATTATTATTTTCCTTACCATATAATTCATAGTAGTCTGCAACCAATTTTATGAGGGTGCTACCAAAGTTCAAGTTACTTTCAGGAACTTCACCCTTTGTGCACAATGGAACATTACCGTTAACAGAACTAAACTAAGATACTGGCTGTCCCACTCTATATGTTATGAGTTAGGTTCCTGAATTCAGTTTGCATTTGGGTATTCCATGAATCTGAGCAGTGTCCACGCAATACCTATACAGTTCCAACTCACCCTGTGTAGTTATGTACACATCCTTAACTCAAAATGCATAGAATGGAAAGTAATGCTTTCAGCTCAATAGAGTGTAGAGATGAAATTTGTTGAAAAGTACTATTTCCTATCTTGATATAAACATCATTATTTTACTTACCAAATGATTTAGAGTCGTATACAACCAATTTTATGAGTGTTCTACCAATGTTCCAGAAGTTACTTTCAGTAACTGCACCTTTTGTTCACCATGGAACATTAACGTTTACAGAACGAAACAAAGATATTGTCTCTTCCACTCTAAATGTGATCAGGTAGTCTCCCGAATTCAGCTTGCATTTGATTATTCCATAGTTCTGAACAGTGTACATCAAATATCCATAGAGTTCCAACGCACCCTGAGTAGTTATGCATACATCCTTAACTCAAATTGAATAGAATAGAATGTAATGCTTTCAGCTCAAAGCAGTATTGAGTTGAATATTGCTGAAAACTACTAAGGGCTAACTTCGTGTAATCATTATTATTTTACTTACCATATAATTCATAGTAGTCTGCCACCAATTTTATGAGGGTGCTACCAAAGTTCAAGTTACTTTCAGGAACTTCACCTTTTGTGCACAGTGCAACATTACCGTTTACTGAACTAAACAAAGATAGTGGCTGTTCCACTCTATATGTTATGAGTTAGGTTCCTGAATTCAGTTTGCATTTGGGTATTCCATGAATCTGAGCAGTGTCCATGCAATACCTATACAGTTCCAACTCACCCTGAGCAGTTATGTACACATCCTTAACTCAAACTGCATAGAATACAAAGTAATGCTTTCAGCTCAATAGAGTGTAGAGATGAAATTTGCTGAAAAGTAATATTTGCTATCTTGATATAAACATCATTATATTACTTACCAAATGATTTAGCGTCGGATACAACCAATTTTATGAGTGTTCTACCAATGTTCCAGAAGTTACTTTCAGTAACTGCACCTTTTGTACACAATGGAACATTAACGTTTACAGAACGAAACAAAGATATTGTCTGTTCCACTCTAAATGTAATCAGGTAGTCTCCCGAATTCAGCTTGCATTTGATTATTCCATGGTTATGAGCAGTGTACATCAAATATCTATACAGTTCCAACGCACCATGAGTAGTTATGCATACATCCTTAACTCAAATTGAATAGAATAGAATGTAATGCTTTCAGCTCAAAGCAGTATTGAGTTGAATATTGCTGAAAACTACTAAGGGCTAACTTCGTGTAATCATTATTATTTTCCTTACCATATAATTCATCGTAGTCTGCCACCAATTTTATGAGGGTGCTACCAAAGTTCAAGTTACTTTCAGGAACTTCACCCTTTGTGCACAATGGAACATTACCGTTAACTGAACTAAACTAAGATACTGGCTGTCCCACTCTATATGTTATGAGTTAGGTTCCTGAATTCAGTTTGCATTTGGGTATTCCATGAATCTGAGCAGTGTCCATGCAATACCTATACAGTTCCAACTCACCCTGAGTAGTTATGTACACATCCTTAACTCAAAATGGATTGAATGGAAAGTAATGCTTTCAGCTCAATAGAGTGTAGAGATGAAATTTGTTGAAAAGTACTATTTCCTATCTTGATATAAACATCATTATTTTACTTACCAAATGATTTAGAGTCGTATACAACCAATTTTATGAGTGTTCTACCAATGTTCCAGAAGTTACTTTCAGTAACTGCACCTTTTGTACACAATGGAACATTAACGTTTACAGAACGAAACAAAGATATTGTCTCTTCCACTCTAAATGTGATCAGGTAGTCTCCCGAATTCAGCTTGCATTTGATTATTCCATAGTTCTGAGCAGTGTACATCAAATATCTATAGAGTTCCAACGCACCCTGAGTAGTTATGCATACATCCTTAACTCAAATTGAATAGAATAGAATGTAATGCTTTCAGCTCAAAGCAGTATTGAGTTGAATATTGCTGAAAACTACTAACTTCATGTAATCATTATTATTTTACTTACCATATAATTCATAGTAGTCTGCAACCAATTTTATGAGGGTGCTACCAAAGTTCAAGTTACTTTCAGGAACTTCACCCTTTGTGCACAATGGAACATTACCGTTAACAGAACTAAACTAAGATACTGGCTGTCCCACTCTATATGTTATGAGTTAGGTTCCTGAATTCAGTTTGCATTTGGGTATTCCATGAATCTGAGCAGTGTCCATGCAATACCTATACAGTTCCAACTCACCCTGTGTAGTTATGTACACATCCTTAAATCAAAATGCATAGAATGGAAAGTAATGCTTTCAGCTCAATAGAGTGTAGAGATGAAATATGCTGAAAAGTAATATTTGCTATCTTGATATAAACATCATTATTTTACTTACCAAATGATTTAGCGTCAGATACAACCAATTTTATGAGTGTTCTACCAATGTTCCAGAAGTTACTTTCAGTAACTGCACCTTTTGTTCACCATGGAACATTAACGTTTACAGAACGAAACAAAGATATTGTCTGTTCCACTCTAAATGTAATCAGGTAGTCTCCCGAATTCAGCTTGCATTTGATTATTCCATGGTTATGAACAGTGTACATCAAATATCTATACAGTTCCAACGCACCATGAGTAGTTATGCATACATCCTTAACTCAAATTGAATAGAATAGAATGTAATGCTTTCAGCTCAAAGCAGTATTGAGTTGAATATTGCTGAAAACTACTAAGGGCTAACTTCGTGTAATCATTATTATTTTCCTTACCATATAATTCATCGTAGTCTGCCACCAATTTTATGAGGGTGCTACCAAAGTTCAAGTTACTTTCAGGAACTTCACCCTTTGTGCACAATGGAACATTACCGTTAACTGAACTAAACTAAGATACTGGCTGTCCCACTCTATATGTTATGAGTTAGGTTCCTGAATTCAGTTTGCATTTGGGTATTCCATGAATCTGAGCAGTGTCCACGCAATACCTATACAGTTCCAACTCACCCTGAGTAGTTATGTACACATCCTTAACTCAAAATGGATAGAATGGAAAGTAATGCTTTCAGCTCAATAGAGTGTAGAGATGAAATATGCTGAAAAGTAATATTTGCTATCTTGATATAAACATCATTATTTTACTTACCAAATGATTTAGCGTCAGATACAACCAATTTTATGAGTGTTCTACCAATGTTCCAGAAGTTACTTTCAGTAACTGCACCTTTTGTTCACCATGGAACATTAACGTTTACAGAACGAAACAAAGATATTGTCTCTTCCACTCTTAATGTGATCAGGTAGGCTCCCGAATTCAGCTTGCATTTGATTATTCCATGGTTCTGAGCAGTGTACATCAAATATCTATAGAGTTCCAACGCACCCTGAGTAGTTATGCATACATCCTTAACTCAAATTGAATAGAATAGAATGTAATGCTTTCAGCTCAAAGCAGTATTGAGTTGAATATTGCTGAAAACTACTAAGGGCTAACTTCATGTCATCATTATTATTTTACTTACCATATAATTCATCGTAGTCTGCAACCAATTTTATGAGGGTGCTACCAAAGTTCAAGTTACTTTCAGGAACTTCACCCTTTGTGCACAATGGAACATTACCGTTAACTGAACTAAACTAAGATACTGGCTGTCCCACTCTATATGTTATGAGTTAGGTTCCTGAATTCAGTTTGCATTTGGGTATTCCATGAATCTGAGCAGTGTCCATGCAATACCTATACAGTTCCAACTCACCCTGTGTAGTTATGTACACATCCTTAAATCAAAATGCATAGAATGGAAAGTAATGCTTTCAGCTCAATAGAGTGTAGAGATGAAATATGCTGAAAAGTAATATTTGCTATCTTGATATAAACATCATTATTTTACTTACCAAATGATTTAGCGTCAGATACAACCAATTTTATGAGTGTTCTACCAATGTTCCAGAAGTTACTTTCAGTAACTGCACCTTTTGTTCACCATGGAACATTAACGTTTACAGAACGAAACAAAGATATTGTCTCTTCCACTCTAAATGTGATCAGGTAGTCTCCCGAATTCAGCTTGCATTTGATTATTCCATAGTTCTGAACAGTGTACATCAAATATCCATAGAGTTCCAACGCACCCTGAGTAGTTATGCATACATCCTTAACTCAAATTGAATAGAATAGAATGTAATGCTTTCAGCTCAAAGCAGTATTGAGTTGAATATTGCTGAAAACTACTAAGGGCTAACTTCGTGTAATCATTATTATTTTACTTACCATATAATTCATAGTAGTCTGCCACCAATTTTATGAGGGTGCTACCAAAGTTCAAGTTACTTTCAGGAACTTCACCTTTTGTGCACAGTGCAACATTACCGTTTACTGAACTAAACAAAGATAGTGGCTGTTCCACTCTATATGTTATGAGTTAGGTTCCTGAATTCAGTTTGCATTTGGGTATTCCATGAATCTGAGCAGTGTCCATGCAATACCTATACAGTTCCAACTCACCCTGAGCAGTTATGTACACATCCTTAACTCAAACTGCATAGAATACAAAGTAATGCTTTCAGCTCAATAGAGTGTAGAGATGAAATTTGCTGAAAAGTAATATTTGCTATCTTGATATAAACATCATTATATTACTTACCAAATGATTTAGCGTCGGATACAACCAATTTTATGAGTGTTCTACCAATGTTCCAGAAGTTACTTTCAGTAACTGCACCTTTTGTACACAATGGAACATTAACGTTTACAGAACGAAACAAAGATATTGTCTGTTCCACTCTAAATGTAATCAGGTAGTCTCCCGAATTCAGCTTGCATTTGATTATTCCATGGTTATGAGCAGTGTACATCAAATATCTATACAGTTCCAACGCACCATGAGTAGTTATGCATACATCCTTAACTCAAATTGAATAGAATAGAATGTAATGCTTTCAGCTCAAAGCAGTATTGAGTTGAATATTGCTGAAAACTACTAAGGGCTAACTTCGTGTCATCATTATTATTTTCCTTACCATATAATTCATCGTAGTCTGCCACCAATTTTATGAGGGTGCTACCAAAGTTCAAGTTACTTTCAGGAACTTCACCCTTTGTGCACAATGGAACATTACCGTTAACTGAACTAAACTAAGATACTGGCTGTCCCACTCTATATGTTATGAGTTAGGTTCCTGAATTCAGTTTGCATTTGGGTATTCCATGAATCTGAGCAGTGTCCACGCAATACCTATACAGTTCCAACTCACCCTGAGTAGTTATGTACACATCCTTAACTCAAAATGGATAGAATGGAAAGTAATGCTTTCAGCTCAATAGAGTGTAGAGATGAAATATGCTGAAAAGTAATATTTGCTATCTTGATATAAACATCATTATTTTACTTACCAAATGATTTAGCGTCAGATACAACCAATTTTATGAGTGTTCTACCAATGTTCCAGAAGTTACTTTCAGTAACTGCACCTTTTGTTCACCATGGAACATTAACGTTTACAGAACGAAACAAAGATATTGTCTCTTCCACTCTAAATGTGATCAGGTAGGCTCCCGAATTCAGCTTGCATTTGATTATTCCATGGTTCTGAGCAGTGTACATCAAATATCTATAGAGTTCCAACGCACCCTGAGTAGTTATGCATACATCCTTAACTCAAATTGAATAGAATAGAATGTAATGCTTTCAGATCAAAGCAGTATTGAGTTGAATATTGCTGAAAACTACTAAGGGCTAACTTCATGTCATCATTATTATTTTACTTACCATATAATTCATCGTAGTCTGCAACCAATTTTATGAGGGTGCTACCAAAGTTCAAGTTACTTTCAGGAACTTCACCCTTTGTGCACAATGGAACATTACCGTTAACTGAACTAAACTAAGATACTGGCTGTCCCACTCTATATGTTATGAGTTAGGTTCCTGAATTCAGTTTGCATTTGGGTATTCCATGAATCTGAGCTGTGTCCATGCAATACCTATACAGTTCCAACTCACCCTGTGTAGTTATGTACACATCCTTAACTCAAAATGCATAGAAAGGAAGGTAATGCTTTCAGCTCAATAGAGTGTAGAGATGAAATTTGCTGAAAAGTAATATTTGCTATCTTGATGTAAACATTATTATTTTACTTACCAAATGATTTAGCGTCGGATACAACCAATTTCATGAGTGTTCTACCAATGTTCCAGAAGTTACTTTCAGTAACTGCACCTTTTGTACACAATGGAACATTAACGTTTACAGAACGAAACAAAGATATTGTCTGTTCCACTCTAAATGTAATCAGGTAGTCTCCCGAATTCAGCTTGCATTTGATTATTCCATGGTTATGAGCAGTGTACATCAAATATCTATACAGTTCCAACGCACCATGAGTAGTTATGCATACATCCTTAATCAAATTGAATAGAATAGAATGTAATGCTTTCAGCTCAAAGCAGTATTGAGTTGAATATTGCTGAAAACTACTAAGGGCTAACTTCGTGTAATCATTATTATTTTACTTACCATATAATTCATAGTAGTCTGCCACCAATTTTATGAGGTTGCTACCAAAGTTCAAGTTACTTTCAGGAACTTCACCTTTTGTGCACAGTGCAACATTACCGTTTACTGAACTAAACAAAGATAGTGGCTGTTCCACTCTATATGTTATGAGTTAGGTTCCTGAATTCAGTTTGCATTTGGGTATTCCATGAATCTGAGCAGTGTCCATGCAATACCTATACAGTTCCAACTCACCCTGAGCAGTTATGTACACATCCTTAACTCAAACTGCATAGAATACAAAGTAATGCTTTCAGCTCAATAGAGTGTAGAGATGAAATTTGCTGAAAAGTAATATTTGCTATCTTGATATAAACATCATTATATTACTTACCAAATGATTTAGCGTCGGATACAACCAATTTTATGAGTGTTCTACCAATGTTCCAGAAGTTACTTTCAGTAACTGCACCTTTTGTACACAATGGAACATTAACGTTTACAGAACGAAACAAAGATATTGTCTGTTCCACTCTAAATGTAATCAGGTAGTCTCCCGAATTCAGCTTGCATTTGATTATTCCATGGTTATGAGCAGTGTACATCAAATATCTATACAGTTCCAACGCACCATGAGTAGTTATGCATACATCCTTAACTCAAATTGAATAGAATAGAATGTAATGCTTTCAGCTCAAAGCAGTATTGAGTTGAATATTGCTGAAAACTACTAAGGGCTAACTTCGTGTAATCATTATTATTTTCCTTACCATATAATTCATCGTAGTCTGCCACCAATTTTATGAGGGTGCTACCAAAGTTCAAGTTACTTTCAGGAACTTCACCCTTTGTGCACAATGGAACATTACCGTTAACTGAACTAAACTAAGATACTGGCTGTCCCACTCTATATGTTATGAGTTAGGTTCCTGAATTCAGTTTGCATTTGGGTATTCCATGAATCTGAGCAGTGTCCATGCAATACCTATACAGTTCCAACTCACCCTGAGTAGTTATGTACACATCCTTAACTCAAAATGGATAGAATGGAAAGTAATGCTTTCAGCTCAATAGAGTGTAGAGATGAAATTTGTTGAAAAGTACTATTTCCTATCTTGATATAAACATCATTATTTTACTTACCAAATGATTTAGAGTCGTATACAACCAATTTTATGAGTGTTCTACCAATGTTCCAGAAGTTACTTTCAGTAACTGCACCTTTTGTACACAATGGAACATTAACGTTTACAGAACGAAACAAAGATATTGTCTCTTCCACTCTAAATGTGATCAGGTAGTCTCCCGAATTCAGCTTGCATTTGATTATTCCATAGTTCTGAGCAGTGTACATCAAATATCTATAGAGTTCCAACGCACCCTGAGTAGTTATGCATACATCCTTAACTCAAATTGAATAGAATAGAATGTAATGCTTTCAGCTCAAAGCAGTATTGAGTTGAATATTGCTGAAAACTACTAACTTCATGTAATCATTATTATTTTACTTACCATATAATTCATAGTAGTCTGCAACCAATTTTATGAGGGTGCTACCAAAGTTCAAGTTACTTTCAGGAACTTCACCCTTTGTGCACAATGGAACATTACCGTTAACAGAACTAAACTAAGATACTGGCTGTCCCACTCTATATGTTATGAGTTAGGTTCCTGAATTCAGTTTGCATTTGGGTATTCCATGAATCTGAGCAGTGTCCATGCAATACCTATACAGTTCCAACTCACCCTGTGTAGTTATGTACACATCCCTAAATCAAAATGCATAGAATGGAAAGTAATGCTTTCAGCTCAATAGAGTGTAGAGATGAAATATGCTGAAAAGTAATATTTGCTATCTTGATATAAACATCATTATTTTACTTACCAAATGATTTAGCGTCAGATACAACCAATTTTATGAGTGTTCTACCAATGTTCTAGAAGTTACTTTCAGTAACTGCACCTTTTGTTCACCATGGAACATTAACGTTTACAGAACGAAACAAAGATATTGTCTGTTCCACTCTAAATGTAATCAGGTAGTCTCCCGAATTCAGCTTGCATTTGATTATTCCATGGTTATGAGCAGTGTACATCAAATATCTATACAGTTCCAACGCACCATGAGTAGTTATGCATACATCCTTAATCAAATTGAATAGAATAGAATGTGATGCTTTCAGCACAAAGCAGTATTGAGTTGAATATTGCTGAAAACTACTAAGGGCTAACTTCATGTAATCATTATTATTTTCCTTACCATATAATTCATAGTAGTCTGCAACCAATTTTATGAGGGTGCTACCAAAGTTCAAGTTACTTTCAGGAACTTCACCCTTTGTGCACAATGGAACATTACCGTTAACAGAACTAAACTAAGATACTGGCTGTCCCACTCTATATGTTATGAGTTAGGTTCCTGAATTCAGTTTGCATTTGGGTATTCCATGAATCTGAGCAGTGTCCACGCAATACCTATACAGTTCCAACTCACCCTGTGTAGTTATGTACACATCCTTAACTCAAAATGCATAGAATGGAAAGTAATGCTTTCAGCTCAATAGAGTGTAGAGATGAAATTTGTTGAAAAGTACTATTTCCTATCTTGATATAAACATCATTATTTTACTTACCAAATGATTTAGAGTCGTATACAACCAATTTTATGAGTGTTCTACCAATGTTCCAGAAGTTACTTTCAGTAACTGCACCTTTTGTTCACCATGGAACATTAACGTTTACAGAACGAAACAAAGATATTGTCTCTTCCACTCTAAATGTGATCAGGTAGTCTCCCGAATTCAGCTTGCATTTGATTATTCCATAGTTCTGAACAGTGTACATCAAATATCCATAGAGTTCCAACGCACCCTGAGTAGTTATGCATACATCCTTAACTCAAATTGAATAGAATAGAATGTAATGCTTTCAGCTCAAAGCAGTATTGAGTTGAATATTGCTGAAAACTACTAAGGGCTAACTTCGTGTAATCATTATTATTTTACTTACCATATAATTCATAGTAGTCTGCCACCAATTTTATGAGGGTGCTACCAAAGTTCAAGTTACTTTCAGGAACTTCACCTTTTGTGCACAGTGCAACATTACCGTTTACTGAACTAAACAAAGATAGTGGCTGTTCCACTCTATATGTTATGAGTTAGGTTCCTGAATTCAGTTTGCATTTGGGTATTCCATGAATCTGAGCAGTGTCCATGCAATACCTATACAGTTCCAACTCACCCTGAGCAGTTATGTACACATCCTTAACTCAAACTGCATAGAATACAAAGTAATGCTTTCAGCTCAATAGAGTGTAGAGATGAAATTTGCTGAAAAGTAATATTTGCTATCTTGATATAAACATCATTATATTACTTACCAAATGATTTAGCGTCGGATACAACCAATTTTATGAGTGTTCTACCAATGTTCCAGAAGTTACTTTCAGTAACTGCACCTTTTGTACACAATGGAACATTAACGTTTACAGAACGAAACAAAGATATTGTCTGTTCCACTCTAAATGTAATCAGGTAGTCTCCCGAATTCAGCTTGCATTTGATTATTCCATGGTTATGAGCAGTGTACATCAAATATCTATACAGGTCCAACGCACCATGAGTAGTTATGCATACATCCTTAACTCAAATTGAATAGAATAGAATGTAATGCTTTCAGCTCAAAGCAGTATTGAGTTGAATATTGCTGAAAACTACTAAGGGCTAACTTCGTGTAATCATTATTATTTTCCTTACCATATAATTCATCGTAGTCTGCCACCAATTTTATGAGGGTGCTACCAAAGTTCAAGTTACTTTCAGGAACTTCACCCTTTGTGCACAATGGAACATTACCGTTAACTGAACTAAACTAAGATACTGGCTGTCCCACTCTATATGTTATGAGTTAGGTTCCTGAATTCAGTTTGCATTTGGGTATTCCATGAATCTGAGCAGTGTCCATGCAATACCTACACAGTTCCAACTCACCCTGAGTAGTTATGTACACATCCTTAACTCAAAATGGATAGAATGGAAAGTAATGCTTTCAGCTCAATAGAGTGTAGAGATGAAATTTGTTGAAAAGTACTATTTCCTATCTTGATATAAACATCATTATTTTACTTACCAAATGATTTAGAGTCATATACAACCAATTTTATGAGTGTTCTACCAATGTTCCAGAAGTTACTTTCAGTAACTGCACCTTTTGTACACAATGGAACATTAACGTTTACAGAACGAAACAAAGATATTGTCTCTTCCACTCTAAATGTGATCAGGTAGTCTCCCGAATTCAGCTTGCATTTGATTATTCCATAGTTCTGAGCAGTGTACATCAAATATCTATAGAGTTCCAACGCACCCTGAGTAGTTATGCATACATCCTTAACTCAAATTGAATAGAATAGAATGTAATGCTTTCAGCTCAAAGCAGTATTGAGTTGAATATTGCTGAAAACTACTAACTTCATGTAATCATTATTATTTTACTTACCATATAATTCATAGTAGTCTGCAACCAATTTTATGAGGGTGCTACCAAAGTTCAAGTTACTTTCAGGAACTTCACCCTTTGTGCACAATGGAACATTACCGTTAACAGAACTAAACTAAGATACTGGCTGTCCCACTCTATATGTTATGAGTTAGGTTCCTGAATTCAGTTTGCATTTGGGTATTCCATGAATCTGAGCAGTGTCCATGCAATACCTATACAGTTCCAACTCACCCTGTGTAGTTATGTACACATCCTTAAATCAAAATGCATAGAATGGAAAGTAATGCTTTCAGCTCAATAGAGTGTAGAGATGAAATATGCTGAAAAGTAATATTTGCTATCTTGATATAAACATCATTATTTTACTTACCAAATGATTTAGCGTCAGATACAACCAATTTTATGAGTGTTCTACCAATGTTCCAGAAGTTACTTTCAGTAACTGCACCTTTTGTTCACCATGGAACATTAACGTTTACAGAACGAAACAAAGATATTGTCTGTTCCACTCTAAATGTAATCAGGTAGTCTCCCGAATTCAGCTTGCATTTGATTATTCCATGGTTATGAACAGTGTACATCAAATATCTATACAGTTCCAACGCACCATGAGTAGTTATGCATACATCCTTAACTCAAATTGAATAGAATAGAATGTAAAGCTTTCAGCTCAAAGCAGTATTGAGTTGAATATTGCTGAAAACTACTAAGGGCTAACTTCGTGTAATCATTATTATTTTCCTTACCATATAATTCATCGTAGTCTGCAACCAATTTTATGAGGGTGCTACCAAAGTTCAAGTTACTTTCAGGAACTTCACCCTTTGTGCACAATGGAACATTACCGTTAACTGAACTAAACTAAGATACTGGCTGTCCCACTCTATATGTTATGAGTTAGGTTCCTGAATTCAGTTTGCATTTGGGTATTCCATGAATCTGAGCAGTGTCCATGCAATACCTATACAGTTCCAACTCACCCTGTGTAGTTATGTACACATCCTTAACTCAAAATGCATAGAAAGGAAAGTAATGCTTTCAGCTCAATAGAGTGTAGAGATGAAATTTGCTGAAAAGTAATATTTGCTATCTTGATGTAAACATTATTATTTTACTTACAAAATGATTTAGCGTCGGATACAACCAATTTCATGAGTGTTCTACCAATGTTCCAGAAGTTACTTTCAGTAACTGCACCTTTTGTACACAATGGAACATTAACGTTTACAGAACGAAACAAAGATATTGTCTGTTCCACTCTAAATGTAATCAGGTAGTCTCCCGAATTCAGCTTGCATTTGATTATTCCATGGTTATGAGCAGTGTACATCAAATATCTATACAGTTCCAACGCACCATGAGTAGTTATGCATACATCCTTAATCAAATTGAATAGAATAGAATGTGATGCTTTCAGCACAAAGCAGTATTGAGTTGAATATTGCTGAAAACTACTAAGGGCTAACTTCATGTAATCATTATTATTTTCCTTACCATATAATTCATAGTAGTCTGCAACCAATTTTATGAGGGTGCTACCAAAGTTCAAGTTACTTTCAGGAACTTCACCCTTTGTGCACAATGGAACATTACCGTTAACAGAACTAAACTAAGATACTGGCTGTCCCACTCTATATGTTATGAGTTAGGTTCCTGAATTCAGTTTGCATTTGGGTATTCCATGAATCTGAGCAGTGTCCATGCAATACCTATACAGTTCCAAATCACCCTGAGTAGTTATGTACACATCCTTAACTCAAAATGGATAGAATGGAAAGTAATGCTTTCAGCTCAATAGAGTGTAGAGATGAAATATGCTGAAAAGTAATATTTGCTATCTTGATATAAACATCATTATTTTACTTACCAAATGATTTAGAGTCGTATACAACCAATTTTATGAGTGTTCTACCAATGTTCCAGAAGTTACTTTCAGTAACTGCACCTTTTGTTCACCATGGAACATTAACGTTTACAGAACGAAACAAAGATATTGTCTCTTCCACTCTAAATGTGATCAGGTAGTCTCCCGAATTCAGCTTGCATTTGATTATTCCATAGTTCTGAACAGTGTACATCAAATATCCATAGAGTTCCAACGCACCCTGAGTAGTTATGCATACATCCTTAACTCAAATTGAATAGAATAGAATGTAATGCTTTCAGCTCAAAGCAGTATTGAGTTGAATATTGCTGAAAACTACTAAGGGCTAACTTCGTGTAATCATTATTATTTTACTTACCATATAATTCATAGTAGTCTGCCACCAATTTTATGAGGGTGCTACCAAAGTTCAAGTTACTTTCAGGAACTTCACCTTTTGTGCACAGTGCAACATTACCGTTTACTGAACTAAACAAAGATAGTGGCTGTTCCACTCTATATGTTATGAGTTAGGTTCCTGAATTCAGTTTGCATTTGGGTATTCCATGAATCTGAGCAGTGTCCATGCAATACCTATACAGTTCCAACTCACCCTGAGCAGTTATGTACACATCCTTAACTCAAACTGCATAGAATACAAAGTAATGCTTTCAGCTCAATAGAGTGTAGATATGAAATTTGCTGAAAAGTAATATTTGCTATCTTGATATAAACATCATTATATTACTTACCAAATGATTTAGCGTCGGATACAACCAATTTTATGAGTGTTCTACCAATGTTCCAGAAGTTACTTTCAGTAACTGCACCTTTTGTACACAATGGAACATTAACGTTTACAGAACGAAACAAAGATATTGTCTGTTCCACTCTAAATGTAATCAGGTAGTCTCCCGAATTCAGCTTGCATTTGATTATTCCATGGTTATGAGCAGTGTACATCAAATATCTATACAGTTCCAACGCACCATGAGTAGTTATGCATACATCCTTAACTCAAATTGAATAGAATAGAATGTAATGCTTTCAGCTCAAAGCAGTATTGAGTTGAATATTGCTGAAAACTACTAACTTCATGTAATCATTATTACTTTCCTTACCATATAATTCATAGTAGTCTGCAACCAATTTTATGAGGGTGCTACCAAAGTTCAAGTTACTTTCAGGAACTTCACCCTTTGTGCACAATGGAACATTACCGTTAACAGAACTAAACTAAGATACTGGCTGTCCCACTCTATATGTTATGAGTTAGGTTCCTGAATTCAGTTTGCATTTGGGTATTCCATGAATCTGAGCAGTGTCCATGCAATACCTATACAGTTCCAACTCACCCTTTGTAGTTATGTACACATCCTTAAATCAAAATGCATAGAATGGAAAGTAATGCTTTCAGCTCAATAGAGTGTAGAGATGAAATATGCTGAAAAGTAATATTTGCTATCTTGATATAAACATCATTATTTTACTTACCAAATGATTTAGCGTCAGATACAACCAATTTTATGAGTGTTCTACCAATGTTCCAGAAGTTACTTTCAGTAACTGCACCTTTTGTTCACCATGGAACATTAACGTTTACAGAACGAAACAAAGATATTGTCTCTTCCACTCTAAATGTGATCAGGTAGGCTCCCGAATTCAGCTTGCATTTGATTATTCCATGGTTCTGAGCAGTGTACATCAAATATCTATAGAGTTCCAACGCACCCTGAGTAGTTATGCATACATCCTTAACTCAAATTGAATAGAATAGAATGTAATGCTTTCAGCTCAAAGCAGTATTGAGTTGAATATTGCTGAAAACTACTAAGGGCTAACTTCATGTCATCATTATTATTTTACTTACCATATAATTCATCGTAGTCTGCAACCAATTTTATGAGGGTGCTACCAAAGTTCAAGTTACTTTCAGGAACTTCACCCTTTGTGCACAATGGAACATTACCGTTAACTGAACTAAACTAAGATACTGGCTGTCCCACTCTATATGTTATGAGTTAGGTTCCTGAATTCAGTTTGCATTTGGGTATTCCATGAATCTGAGCAGTGTCCATGCAATACCTATACAGTTCCAACTCACCCTGTGTAGTTATGTACACATCCTTAACTCAAAATGCATAGAAAGGAAAGTAATGCTTTCAGCTCAATAGAGTGTAGAGATGAAATTTGCTGAAAAGTAATATTTGCTATCTTGATGTAAACATTATTATTTTACTTACCAAATGATTTAGCGTCGGATACAACCAATTTCATGAGTGTTCTACCAATGTTCCAGAAGTTACTTTCAGTAACTGCACCTTTTGTACACAATGGAACATTAACGTTTACAGAACGAAACAAAGATATTGTCTGTTCCACTCTAAATGTAATCAGGTAGTCTCCCGAATTCAGCTTGCATTTGATTATTCCATGGTTATGAGCAGTGTACATCAAATATCTATAGAGTTCCAACGCACCCTGAGTAGTTATGCATACATCCTTAACTCAAATTGAATAGAATAGAATGTAATGCTTTCAGCTCAAAGCAGTATTGAGTTGAATATTGCTGAAAACTACTAACTTCATGTAATCATTATTATTTTCCTTACCATATAATTCATAGTAGTCTGCAACCAATTTTATGAGGGTGCTACCAAAGTTCAAGTTACTTTCAGGAACTTCACCCTTTGTGCACAATGGAACATTACCGTTAACAGAACTAAACTAAGATACTGGCTGTCCCACTCTATATGTTATGAGTTAGGTTCCTGAATTCAGTTTGCATTTGGGTATTCCATGAATCTGAGCAGTGTCCATGCAATACCTATACAGTTCCAACTCACCCTGTGTAGTTATGTACACATCCTTAAATCAAAATGCATAGAATGGAAAGTAATGCTTTCAGCTCAATAGAGTGTAGAGATGAAATATGCTGAAAAGTAATATTTGCTATCTTGATATAAACATCATTATTTTACTTACCAAATGATTTAGCGTCAGATACAACCAATTTTATGAGTGTTCTACCAATGTTCCAGAAGTTACTTTCAGTAACTGCACCTTTTGTTCACCATGGAACATTAACGTTTACAGAACGAAACAAAGATATTGTCTCTTCCACTCTAAATGTGATCTGGTAGTCTCCCGAATTCAGCTTGCATTTGATTATTCCATAGTTCTGAACAGTGTACATCAAATATCCATAGAGTTCCAACGCACCCTGAGTAGTTATGCATACATCCTTAACTCAAATTGAATAGAATAGAATGTAATGCTTTCAGCTCAAAGCAGTATTGAGTTGAATATTGCTGAAAACTACTAAGGGCTAACTTCGTGTAATCATTATTATTTTACTTACCATATAATTCATAGTAGTCTGCCACCAATTTTATGAGGGTGCTACCAAAGTTCAAGTTACTTTCAGGAACTTCACCTTTTGTGCACAGTGCAACATTACCGTTTACTGAACTAAACAAAGATAGTGGCTGTTCCACTCTATATGTTATGAGTTAGGTTCCTGAATTCAGTTTGCATTTGGGTATTCCATGAATCTGAGCAGTGTCCATGCAATACCTATACAGTTCCAACTCACCCTGAGCAGTTATGTACACATCCTTAACTCAAACTGCATAGAATACAAAGTAATGCTTTCAGCTCAATAGAGTGTAGAGATGAAATTTGCTGAAAAGTAATATTTGCTATCTTGATATAAACATCATTATATTACTTACCAAATGATTTAGCGTCGGATACAACCAATTTTATGAGTGTTCTACCAATGTTCCAGAAGTTACTTTCAGTAACTGCACCTTTTGTACACAATGGAACATTAACGTTTACAGAACGAAACAAAGATATTGTCTGTTCCACTCTAAATGTAATCAGGTAGTCTCCCGAATTCAGCTTGCATTTGATTATTCCATGGTTATGAGCAGTGTACATCAAATATCTATACAGTTCCAACGCACCATGAGTAGTTATGCATACATCCTTAATCAAATTGAATAGAATAGAATGTAATGCTTTCAGCTCAAAGCAGTATTGAGTTGAATATTGCTGAAAACTACTAAGGGCTAACTTCGTGTAATCATTATTATTTTCCTTACCATATAATTCATCGTAGTCTGCCACCAATTTTATGAGGGTGCTACCAAAGTTCAAGTTACTTTCAGGAACTTCACCCTTTGTGCACAATGGAACATTACCGTTAACTGAACTAAACTAAGATACTGGCTGTCGCACTCTATATGTTATGAGTTAGGTTCCTGAATTCAGTTTGCATTTGGGTATTCCATGAATCTGAGCAGTGTCCATGCAATACCTATACAGTTCCAACTCACCCTGAGTAGTTATGTACACATCCTTAACTCAAAATGGATAGAATGGAAAGTAATGCTTTCAGCTCAATAGAGTGTAGAGATGAAATTTGTTGAAAAGTACTATTTCCTATCTTGATATAAACATCATTATTTTACTTACCAAATGATTTAGAGTCGTATACAACCAATTTTATGAGTGTTCTACCAATGTTCCAGAAGTTACTTTCAGTAACTGCACCTTTTGTACACAATGGAACATTAACGTTTACAGAACGAAACAAAGATATTGTCTCTTCCACTCTAAATGTGATCAGGTAGTCTCCCGAATTCAGCTTGCATTTGATTATTCCATAGTTCTGAGCAGTGTACATCAAATATCTATAGAGTTCCAACGCACCCTGAGTAGTTATGCATACATCCTTAACTCAAATTGAATAGAATAGAATGTAATGCTTTCAGCTCAAAGCAGTATTGAGTTGAATATTGCTGAAAACTACTAACTTCATGTAATCATTATTATTTTACTTACCATATAATTCATAGTAGTCTGCAACCAATTTTATGAGGGTGCTACCAAAGTTCAAGTTACTTTCAGGAACTTCACCCTTTGTGCACAATGGAACATTACCGTTAACAGAACTAAACTAAGATACTGGCTGTCCCACTCTATATGTTATGAGTTAGGTTCCTGAATTCAGTTTGCATTTGGGTATTCCATGAATCTGAGCAGTGTCCATGCAATACCTATACAGTTCCAACTCACCCTGAGTAGTTATGTACACATCCTTAACTCAAAATGGATAGAATGGAAAGTAATGCTTTCAGCTCAATAGAGTGTAGAGATGAAATATGCTGAAAAGTAATATTTGCTATCTTGATATAAACATCATTATTTTACTTACCAAATGATTTAGAGTCGTATACAACCAATTTTATGAGTGTTCTACCAATGTTCCAGAAGTTACTTTCAGTAACTGCACCTTTTGTACACAATGGAACATTAACGTTTACAGAACGAAACAAAGATATTGTCTCTTCCACTCTAAATGTGATCAGGTAGTCTCCCGAATTCAGCTTGCATTTGATTATTCCATAGTTCTGAGCAGTGTACATCAAATATCTATAGAGTTCCAACGCACCCTGAGTAGTTATGCATACATCCTTAACTCAAATTGAATAGAATAGAATGTAATGCTTTCAGCTCAAAGCAGTATTGAGTTGAATATTGCTGAAAACTACTAACTTCATGTAATCATTATTATTTTCCTTACCATATAATTCATAGTAGTCTGCAACCAATATTATGAGGGTGCTACCAAAGTTCAAGTTACTTTCAGGAACTTCACCCTTTGTGCACAATGGAACATTACCGTTAACAGAACTAAACTAAGATACTGGCTGTCCCACTCTATATGTTATGAGTTAGGTTCCTGAATTCAGTTTGCATTTGGGTATTCCATGAATCTGAGCAGTGTCCATGCAATACCTATACAGTTCCAACTCACCCTGTGTAGTTATGTACACATCCTTAAATCAAAATGCATAGAATGGAAAGTAATGCTTTCAGCTCAATAGAGTGTAGAGATGAAATATGCTGAAAAGTAATATTTGCTATCTTGATATAAACATCATTATTTTACTTACCAAATGATTTAGCGTCAGATACAACCAATTTTATGAGTGTTCTACCAATGTTCCAGAAGTTACTTTCAGTAACTGCACCTTTTGTTCACCATGGAACATTAACGTTTACAGAACGAAACAAAGATATTGTCTCTTCCACTCTAAATGTGATCAGGTAGGCTCCCGAATTCAGCTTGCATTTGATTATTCCATGGTTCTGAGCAGTGTACATCAAATATCTATAGAGTTCCAACGCACCCTGAGTAGTTATGCATACATCCTTAACTCAAATTGAATAGAATAGAATGTAATGCTTTCAGCTCAAAGCAGTATTGAGTTGAATATTGCTGAAAACTACTAAGGGCTAACTTCATGTCATCATTATTATTTTACTTACCATATAATTCATCGTAGTCTGCAACCAATTTTATGAGGGTGCTACCAAAGTTCAAGTTACTTTCAGGAACTTCACCCTTTGTGCACAATGGAACATTACCGTTAACTGAACTAAACTAAGATACTGGCTGTCCCACTCTATATGTTATGAGTTAGGTTCCTGAATTCAGTTTGCATTTGGGTATTCCATGAATCTGAGCAGTGTCCATGCAATACCTATACAGTTCCAACTCACCCTGTGTAGTTATGTACACATCCTTAACTCAAAATGCATAGAAAGGAAAGTAATGCTTTCAGCTCAATAGAGTGTAGAGATGAAATTTGCTGAAAAGTAATATTTGCTATCTTGATGTAAACATTATTATTTTACTTACCAAATGATTTAGCGTCGGATACAACCAATTTCATGAGTGTTCTACCAATGTTCCAGAAGTTACTTTCAGTAACTGCACCTTTTGTACACAATGGAACATTAACGTTTACAGAACGAAACAAAGATATTGTCTGTTCCACTCTAAATGTAATCAGGTAGTCTCCCGAATTCAGCTTGCATTTGATTATTCCATGGTTATGAGCAGTGTACATCAAATATCTATACAGTTCCAACGCACCATGAGTAGTTATGCATACATCCTTAATCAAATTGAATAGAATAGAATGTGATGCTTTCAGCACAAAGCAGTATTGAGTTGAATATTGCTGAAAACTACTAAGGGCTAACTTCATGTAATCATTATTATTTTCCTTACCATATAATTCATAGTAGTCTGCAACCAATTTTATGAGGGTGCTACCAAAGTTCAAGTTACTTTCAGGAACTTCACCCTTTGTGCACAATGGAACATTACCGTTAACAGAACTAAACTAAGATACTGGCTGTCCCACTCTATATGTTATGAGTTAGGTTCCTGAATTCAGTTTGCATTTGGGTATTCCATGAATCTGAGCAGTGTCCATGCAATACCTATACAGTTCCAACTCACCCTGAGTAGTTATGTACACATCCTTAACTCAAAATGGATAGAATGGAAAGTAATGCTTTCAGCTCAATAGAGTGTAGAGATGAAATATGCTGAAAAGTAATATTTGCTATCTTGATATAAACATCATTATTTTACTTACCAAATGATTTAGAGTCGTATACAACCAATTTTATGATTGTTCTACCAATGTTCCAGAAGTTACTTTCAGTAACTGCACCTTTTGTACACAATGGAACATTAACGTTTACAGAACGAAACAAAGATATTGTCTCTTCCACTCTAAATGTGATCAGGTAGTCTCCCGAATTCAGCTTGCATTTGATTATTCCATAGTTCTGAGCAGTGTACATCAAATATCTATAGAGTTCCAACGCACCCTGAGTAGTTATGCATACATCCTTAACTCAAATTGAATAGAATAGAATGTAATGCTTTCAGCTCAAAGCAGTATTGAGTTGAATATTGCTGAAAACTACTAACTTCATGTAATCATTATTATTTTCCTTACCATATAATTCATAGTAGTCTGCAACCAATTTTATGAGGGTGCTACCAAAGTTCAAGTTACTTTCAGGAACTTCACCCTTTGTGCACAATGGAACATTACCGTTAACAGAACTAAACTAAGATACTGGCTGTCCCACTCTATATGTTATGAGTTAGGTTCCTGAATTCAGTTTGCATTTGGGTATTCCATGAATCTGAGCAGTGTCCATGCAATACCTATACAGTTCCAACTCACCCTGTGTAGTTATGTACACATCCTTAACTCAAAATGCATAGAATGGAAAGTAATGCTTTCAGCTCAATAGTGTAGAGATGAAATATGCTGAAAAGTAATATTTGCTATCTTGATATAAACATCATTATTTTACTTACCAAATGATTTAGCGTCAGATACAACCAATTTTATGAGTGTTCTACCAATGTTCCAGAAGTTACTTTCAGTAACTGCACCTTTTGTTCACCATGGAACATTAACGTTTACAGAACGAAACAAAGATATTGTCTCTTCCACTCTAAATGTGATCAGGTAGTCTCCCGAATTCAGCTTGCATTTGATTATTCCATAGTTCTGAACAGTGTACATCAAATATCCATAGAGTTCCAACGCACCCTGAGTAGTTATGCATACATCCTTAACTCAAATTGAATAGAATAGAATGTAATGCTTTCAGCTCAAAGCAGTATTGAGTTGAATATTGCTGAAAACTACTAAGGGCTAACTTCGTGTAATCATTATTATTTTACTTACCATATAATTCATAGTAGTCTGCCACCAATTTTATGAGGGTGCTACCAAAGTTCAAGTTACTTTCAGGAACTTCACCTTTTGTGCACAGTGCAACATTACCGTTTACTGAACTAAACAAAGATAGTGGCTGTTCCACTCTATATGTTATGAGTTAGGTTCCTGAATTCAGTTTGCATTTGGGTATTCCATGAATCTGAGCAGTGTCCATGCAATACCTATACAGTTCCAACTCACCCTGAGCAGTTATGTACACATCCTTAACTCAAACTGCATAGAATACAAAGTAATGCTTTCAGCTCAATAGAGTGTAGAGATGAAATTTGCTGAAAAGTAATATTTGCTATCTTGATATAAACATCATTATATTACTTACCAAATGATTTAGCGTCGGATACAACCAATTTTATGAGTGTTCTACCAATGTTCCAGAAGTTACTTTCAGTAACTGCACCTTTTGTACACAATGGAACATTAACGTTTACAGAACGAAACAAAGATATTGTCTGTTCCACTCTAAATGTAATCAGGTAGTCTCCCGAATTCAGCTTGCATTTGATTATTCCATGGTTATGAGCAGTGTACATCAAATATCTATACAGTTCCAACGCACCATGAGTAGTTATGCATACATCCTTAACTCAAATTGAATAGAATAGAATGTAATGCTTTCAGCTCAAAGCAGTATTGAGTTGAATATTGCTGAAAACTACTAAGGGCTAACTTCGTGTCATCATTATTATTTTCCTTACCATATAATTCATCGTAGTCTGCCACCAATTTTATGAGGGTGCTACCAAAGTTCAAGTTACTTTCAGGAACTTCACCCTTTGTGCACAATGGAACATTACCGTTAACTGAACTAAACTAAGATACTGGCTGTCCCACTCTATATGTTATGAGTTAGGTTCCTGAATTCAGTTTGCATTTGGGTATTCCATGAATCTGAGCAGTGTCCACGCAATACCTATACAGTTCCAACTCACCCTGAGTAGTTATGTACACATCCTTAACTCAAAATGGATAGAATGGAAAGTAATGCTTTCAGCTCAATAGAGTGTAGAGATGAAATATGCTGAAAAGTAATATTTGCTATCTTGATATAAACATCATTATTTTACTTACCAAATGATTTAGCGTCAGATACAACCAATTTTATGAGTGTTCTACCAATGTTCCAGAAGTTACTTTCAGTAACTGCACCTTTTGTTCACCATGGAACATTAACGTTTACAGAACGAAACAAAGATATTGTCTCTTCCACTCTAAATGTGATCAGGTAGGCTCCCGAATTCAGCTTGCATTTGATTATTCCATGGTTCTGAGCAGTGTACATCAAATATCTATAGAGTTCCAACGCACCCTGAGTAGTTATGCATACATCCTTAACTCAAATTGAATAGAATAGAATGTAATGCTTTCAGCTCAAAGCAGTATTGAGTTGAATATTGCTGAAAACTACTAAGGGCTAACTTCATGTCATCATTATTATTTTACTTACCATATAATTCATCGTAGTCTGCAACCAATTTTATGAGGGTGCTACCAAAGTTCAAGTTACTTTCAGGAACTTCACCCTTTGTGCACAATGGAACATTACCGTTAACTGAACTAAACTAAGATACTGGCTGTCCCACTCTATATGTTATGAGTTAGGTTCCTGAATTCAGTTTGCATTTGGGTATTCCATGAATCTGAGCTGTGTCCATGCAATACCTATACAGTTCCAACTCACCCTGTGTAGTTATGTACACATCCTTAACTCAAAATGCATAGAAAGGAAAGTAATGCTTTCAGCTCAATAGAGTGTAGAGATGAAATTTGCTGAAAAGTAATATTTGCTATCTTGATGTAAACATTATTATTTTACTTACCAAATGATTTAGCGTCGGATACAACCAATTTCATGAGTGTTCTACCAATGTTCCAGAAGTTACTTTCAGTAACTGCACCTTTTGTACACAATGGAACATTAACGTTTACAGAACGAAACAAAGATATTGTCTGTTCCACTCTAAATGTAATCAGGTAGTCTCCCGAATTCAGCTTGCATTTGATTATTCCATGGTTATGAGCAGTGTACATCAAATATCTATACAGTTCCAACGCACCATGAGTAGTTATGCATACATCCTTAATCAAATTGAATAGAATAGAATGTAATGCTTTCAGCTCAAAGCAGTATTGAGTTGAATATTGCTGAAAACTACTAAGGGCTAACTTCGTGTAATCATTATTATTTTACTTACCATATAATTCATAGTAGTCTGCCACCAATTTTATGAGGGTGCTACCAAAGTTCAAGTTACTTTCAGGAACTTCACCTTTTGTGCACAGTGCAACATTACCGTTTACTGAACTAAACAAAGATAGTGGCTGTTCCACTCTATATGTTATGAGTTAGGTTCCTGAATTCAGTTTGCATTTGGGTATTCCATGAATCTGAGCAGTGTCCACGCAATACCTATACAGTTCCAACTCACCCTGAGTAGTTATGTACACATCCTTAACTCAAAATGGATAGAATGGAAAGTAATGCTTTCAGCTCAATAGAGTGTAGAGATGAAATATGCTGAAAAGTAATATTTGCTATCTTGATATAAACATCATTATTTTACTTACCAAATGATTTAGCGTCAGATACAACCAATTTTATGAGTGTTCTACCAATGTTCCAGAAGTTACTTTCAGTAACTGCACCTTTTGTTCACCATGGAACATTAACGTTTACAGAACGAAACAAAGATATTGTCTCTTCCACTCTAAATGTGATCAGGTAGGCTCCCGAATTCAGCTTGCATTTGATTATTCCATGGTTCTGAGCAGTGTACATCAAATATCTATAGAGTTCCAACGCACCCTGAGTAGTTATGCATACATCCTTAACTCAAATTGAATAGAATAGAATGTAATGCTTTCAGCTCAAAGCAGTATTGAGTTGAATATTGCTGAAAACTACTAAGGGCTAACTTCATGTCATCATTATTATTTTACTTACCATATAATTCATCGTAGTCTGCAACCAATTTTATGAGGGTGCTACCAAAGTTCAAGTTACTTTCAGGAACTTCACCCTTTGTGCACAATGGAACATTACCGTTAACTGAACTAAACTAAGATACTGGCTGTCCCACTCTATATGTTATGAGTTAGGTTCCTGAATTCAGTTTGCATTTGGGTATTCCATGAATCTGAGCTGTGTCCATGCAATACCTATACAGTTCCAACTCACCCTGTGTAGTTATGTACACATCCTTAACTCAAAATGCATAGAAAGGAAAGTAATGCTTTCAGCTCAATAGAGTGTAGAGATGAAATTTGCTGAAAAGTAATATTTGCTATCTTGATGTAAACATTATTATTTTACTTACCAAATGATTTAGCGTCGGATACAACCAATTTCATGAGTGTTCTACCAATGTTCCAGAAGTTACTTTCAGTAACTGCACCTTTTGTACACAATGGAACATTAACGTTTACAGAACGAAACAAAGATATTGTCTGTTCCACTCTAAATGTAATCAGGTAGTCTCCCGAATTCAGCTTGCATTTGATTATTCCATGGTTATGAGCAGTGTACATCAAATATCTATACAGTTCCAACGCACCATGAGTAGTTATGCATACATCCTTAATCAAATTGAATAGAATAGAATGTAATGCTTTCAGCTCAAAGCAGTATTGAGTTGAATATTGCTGAAAACTACTAAGGGCTAACTTCGTGTAATCATTATTATTTTACTTACCATATAATTCATAGTAGTCTGCCACCAATTTTATGAGGGTGCTACCAAAGTTCAAGTTACTTTCAGGAACTTCACCTTTTGTGCACAGTGCAACATTACCGTTTACTGAACTAAACAAAGATAGTGGCTGTTCCACTCTATATGTTATGAGTTAGGTTCCTGAATTCAGTTTGCATTTGGGTATTCCATGAATCTGAGCAGTGTCCATGCAATACCTATACAGTTCCAACTCACCCTGAGCAGTTATGTACACATCCTTAACTCAAACTGCATAGAATACAAAGTAATGCTTTCAGCTCAATAGAGTGTAGAGATGAAATTTGCTGAAAAGTAATATTTGCTATCTTGATATAAACATCATTATATTACTTACCAAATGATTTAGCGTCGGATACAACCAATTTTATGAGTGTTCTACCAATGTTCCAGAAGTTACTTTCAGTAACTGCACCTTTTGTACACAATGGAACATTAACGTTTACAGAACGAAACAAAGATATTGTCTGTTCCACTCTAAATGTAATCAGGTAGTCTCCCGAATTCAGCTTGCATTTGATTATTCCATGGTTATGAGCGGTGTACATCAAATATCTATACAGTTCCAACGCACCATGAGTAGTTATGCATACATCCTTAACTCAAATTGAATAGAATAGAATGTAATGCTTTCAGCTCAAAGCAGTATTGAGTTGAATATTGCTGAAAACTACTAAGGGCTAACTTCGTGTAATCATTATTATTTTCCTTACCATATAATTCATCGTAGTCTGGCACCAATTTTATGAGGGTGCTACCAAAGTTCAAGTTACTTTCAGGAACTTCACCCTTTGTGCACAATGGAACATTACCGTTAACTGAACTAAACTAAGATACTGGCTGTCCCACTCTATATGTTATGAGTTAGGTTCCTGAATTCAGTTTGCATTTGGGTATTCCATGAATCTGAGCAGTGTCCATGCAATACCTATACAGTTCCAACTCACCCTGAGTAGTTATGTACACATCCTTAACTCAAAATGGATAGAATGGAAAGTAATGCTTTCAGCTCAATAGAGTGTAGAGATGAAATTTGTTGAAAAGTACTATTTCCTATCTTGATATAAACATCATTATTTTACTTACCAAATGATTTAGAGTCGTATACAACCAATTTTATGAGTGTTCTACCAATGTTCCAGAAGTTACTTTCAGTAACTGCACCTTTTGTACACAATGGAACATTAACGTTTACAGAACGAAACAAAGATATTCTCTCTTCCACTCTAAATGTGATCAGGTAGTCTCCCGAATTCAGCTTGCATTTGATTATTCCATAGTTCTGAGCAGTGTACATCAAATATCTATAGAGTTCCAACGCACCCTGAGTAGTTATGCATACATCCTTAACTCAAATTGAATAGAATAGAATGTAATGCTTTCAGCTCAAAGCAGTATTGAGTTGAATATTGCTGAAAACTACTAACTTCATGTAATCATTATTATTTTACTTACCATATAATTCATAGTAGTCTGCAACCAATTTTATGAGGGTGCTACCAAAGTTCAAGTTACTTTCAGGAACTTCACCCTTTGTGCACAATGGAACATTACCGTTAACAGAACTAAACTAAGATACTGGCTGTCCCACTCTATATGTTATGAGTTAGGTTCCTGAATTCAGTTTGCATTTGGGTATTCCATGAATCTGAGCAGTGTCCATGCAATACCTATACAGTTCCAACTCACCCTGTGTAGTTATGTACACATCCTTAAATCAAAATGCATAGAATGGAAAGTAATGCTTTCAGCTCAATAGAGTGTAGAGATGAAATATGCTGAAAAGTAATATTTGCTATCTTGATATAAACATCATTATTTTACTTACCAAATGTTTTAGCGTCAGATACAACCAATTTTATGAGTGTTCTACCAATGTTCCAGAAGTTACTTTCAGTAACTGCACCTTTTGTTCACCATGGAACATTAACGTTTACAGAACGAAACAAAGATATTGTCTGTTCCACTCTAAATGTAATCAGGTAGTCTCCCGAATTCAGCTTGCATTTGATTATTCCATGGTTATGAACAGTGTACATCAAATATCTATACAGTTCCAACGCACCATGAGTAGTTATGCATACATCCTTAACTCAAATTGAATAGAATAGAATGTAATGCTTTCAGCTCAAAGCAGTATTGAGTTGAATATTGCTGAAAACTACTAAGGGCTAACTTCGTGTCATCATTATTATTTTCCTTACCATATAATTCATCGTAGTCTGCCACCAATTTTATGAGGGTGCTACCAAAGTTCAAGTTACTTTCAGGAACTTCACCCTTTGTGCACAATGGAACATTACCGTTAACTGAACTAAACTAAGATACTGGCTGTCCCACTCTATATGTTATGAGTTAGGTTCCTGAATTCAGTTTGCATTTGGGTATTCCATGAATCTGAGCAGTGTCCACGCAATACCTATACAGTTCCAACTCACCCTGAGTAGTTATGTACACATCCTTAACTCAAAATGGATAGAATGGAAAGTAATGCTTTCAGCTCAATAGAGTGTAGAGATGAAATATGCTGAAAAGTAATATTTGCTATCTTGATATAAACATCATTATTTTACTTACCAAATGATTTAGCGTCAGATACAACCAATTTTATGAGTGTTCTACCAATGTTCCAGAAGTTACTTTCAGTAACTGCACCTTTTGTTCACCATGGAACATTAACGTTTACAGAACGAAACAAAGATATTGTCTCTTCCACTCTAAATGTGATCAGGTAGTCTCCCGAATTCAGCTTGCATTTGATTATTCCATAGTTCTGAACAGTGTACATCAAATATCCATAGAGTTCCAACGCACCCTGAGTAGTTATGCATACATCCTTAACTCAAATTGAATAGAATAGAATGTAATGCTTTCAGCTCAAAGCAGTATTGAGTTGAATATTGCTGAAAACTACTAAGGGCTAACTTCGTGTAATCATTATTATTTTACTTACCATATAATTCATCGTAGTCTGCAACCAATTTTATGAGGGTGCTACCAAAGTTCAAGTTACTTTCAGGAACTTCACCCTTTGTGCACAATGGAACATTACCGTTAACTGAACTAAACTAAGATACTGGCTGTCCCACTCTATATGTTATGAGTTAGGTTCCTGAATTCAGTTTGCATTTGGGTATTCCATGAATCTGAGCTGTGTCCATGCAATACCTATACAGTTCCAACTCACCCTGTGTAGTTATGTACACATCCTTAACTCAAAATGCATAGAAAGGAAAGTAATGCTTTCAGCTCAATAGAGTGTAGAGATGAAATTTGCTGAAAAGTAATATTTGCTATCTTGATGTAAACATTATTATTTTACTTACCAAATGATTTAGCGTCGGATACAACCAATTTCATGAGTGTTCTACCAATGTTCCAGAAGTTACTTTCAGTAACTGCACCTTTTGTACACAATGGAACATTAACGTTTACAGAACGAAACAAAGATATTGTCTGTTCCACTCTAAATGTAATCAGGTAGTCTCCCGAATTCAGCTTGCATTTGATTATTCCATGGTTATGAGCAGTGTACATCAAATATCTATACAGTTCCAACGCACCATGAGTAGTTATGCATACATCCTTAATCAAATTGAATAGAATAGAATGTAATGCTTTCAGCTCAAAGCAGTATTGAGTTGAATATTGCTGAAAACTACTAAGGGCTAACTTCGTGTAATCATTATTATTTTACTTACCATATAATTCATAGTAGTCTGCAACCAATTTTATGAGGGTGCTACCAAAGTTCAAGTTACTTTCAGGAACTTCACCCTTTGTGCACAATGGAACATTACCGTTAACAGAACTAAACTAAGATACTGGCTGTCACACTCTATATGTTATGAGTTAGGTTCCTGAATTCAGTTTGCATTTGGGTATTCCATGAATCTGAGCAGTGTCCATGCAATACCTATACAGTTCCAACTCACCCTGTGTAGTTATGTACACATCCTTAACTCAAAATGCATAGAATGGAAAGTAATGCTTTCAGCTCAATAGTGTAGAGATGAAATATGCTGAAAAGTAATATTTGCTATCTTGATATAAACATCATTATTTTACTTACCAAATGATTTAGCGTCAGATACAACCAATTTTATGAGTGTTCTACCAATGTTCCAGAAGTTACTTTCAGTAACTGCACCTTTTGTTCACCATGGAACATTAACGTTTACAGAACGAAACAAAGATATTGTCTCTTCCACTCTAAATGTGATCAGGTAGGCTCCCGAATTCAGCTTGCATTTGATTATTCCATGGTTCTGAGCAGTGTACATCAAATATCTATAGAGTTCCAACGCACCCTGAGTAGTTATGCATACATCCTTAACTCAAATTGAATAGAATAGAATGTAATGCTTTCAGCTCAAAGCAGTATTGAGTTGAATATTGCTGAAAACTACTAAGGGCTAACTTCATGTCATCATTATTATTTTACTTACCATATAATTCATCGTAGTCTGCAACCAATTTTATGAGGGTGCTACCAAAGTTCAAGTTACTTTCAGGTACTTCACCCTTTGTGCACAATGGAACATTACCGTTAACTGAACTAAACTAAGATACTGGCTGTCCCACTCTATATGTTATGAGTTAGGTTCCTGAATTCAGTTTGCATTTGGGTATTCCATGAATCTGAGCAGTGTCCATGCAATACCTATACAGTTCCAACTCACCCTGTGTAGTTATGTACACATCCTTAACTCAAAATGCATAGAAAGGAAAGTAATGCTTTCAGCTCAATAGAGTGTAGAGATGAAATTTGCTGAAAAGTAATATTTGCTATCTTGATGTAAACATTATTATTTTACTTACCAAATGATTTAGCGTCGGATACAACCAATTTCATGAGTGTTCTACCAATGTTCCAGAAGTTACTTTCAGTAACTGCACCTTTTGTACACAATGGAACATTAACGTTTACAGAACGAAACAAAGATATTGTCTGTTCCACTCTAAATGTAATCAGGTAGTCTCCCGAATTCAGCTTGCATTTGATTATTCCATGGTTATGAGCAGTGTACATCAAATATCTATACAGTTCCAACGCACCATGAGTAGTTATGCATACATCCTTAATCAAATTGAATAGAATAGAATGTAATGCTTTCAGCTCAAAGCAGTATTGAGTTGAATATTGCTGAAAACTACTAAGGGCTAACTTCGTGTAATCATTATTATTTTACTTACCATATAATTCATAGTAGTCTGCCACCAATTTTATGAGGGTGCTACCAAAGTTCAAGTTACTTTCAGGAACTTCACCTTTTGTGCACAGTGCAACATTACCGTTTACTGAACTAAACAAAGATAGTGGCTGTTCCACTCTATATGTTATGAGTTAGGTTCCTGAATTCAGTTTGCATTTGGGTATTCCATGAATCTGAGCAGTGTCCATGCAATACCTATACAGTTCCAACTCACCCTGAGCAGTTATGTACACATCCTTAACTCAAACTGCATAGAATACAAAGTAATGCTTTCAGCTCAATAGAGTGTAGAGATGAAATTTGCTGAAAAGTAATATTTGCTATCTTGATATAAACATCATTATATTACTTACCAAATGATTTAGCGTCGGATACAACCAATTTTATGAGTGTTCTACCAATGTTCCAGAAGTTACTTTCAGTAACTGCACCTTTTGTACACAATGGAACATTAACGTTTACAGAACGAAACAAAGATATTGTCTGTTCCACTCTAAATGTAATCAGGTAGTCTCCCGAATTCAGCTTGCATTTGATTATTCCATGGTTATGAGCGGTGTACATCAAATATCTATACAGTTCCAACGCACCATGAGTAGTTATGCATACATCCTTAACTCAAATTGAATAGAATAGAATGTAATGCTTTCAGCTCAAAGCAGTATTGAGTTGAATATTGCTGAAAACTACTAAGGGCTAACTTCGTGTAATCATTATTATTTTCCTTACCATATAATTCATCGTAGTCTGGCACCAATTTTATGAGGGTGCTACCAAAGTTCAAGTTACTTTCAGGAACTTCACCCTTTGTGCACAATGGAACATTACCGTTAACTGAACTAAACTAAGATACTGGCTGTCCCACTCTATATGTTATGAGTTAGGTTCCTGAATTCAGTTTGCATTTGGGTATTCCATGAATCTGAGCAGTGTCCATGCAATACCTATACAGTTCCAACTCACCCTGAGTAGTTATGTACACATCCTTAACTCAAAATGGATAGAATGGAAAGTAATGCTTTCAGCTCAATAGAGTGTAGAGATGAAATTTGTTGAAAAGTACTATTTCCTATCTTGATATAAACATCATTATTTTACTTACCAAATGATTTAGAGTCGTATACAACCAATTTTATGAGTGTTCTACCAATGTTCCAGAAGTTACTTTCAGTAACTGCACCTTTTGTACACAATGGAACATTAACGTTTACAGAACGAAACAAAGATATTCTCTCTTCCACTCTAAATGTGATCAGGTAGTCTCCCGAATTCAGCTTGCATTTGATTATTCCATAGTTCTGAGCAGTGTACATCAAATATCTATAGAGTTCCAACGCACCCTGAGTAGTTATGCATACATCCTTAACTCAAATTGAATAGAATAGAATGTAATGCTTTCAGCTCAAAGCAGTATTGAGTTGAATATTGCTGAAAACTACTAACTTCATGTAATCATTATTATTTTACTTACCATATAATTCATAGTAGTCTGCAACCAATTTTATGAGGGTGCTACCAAAGTTCAAGTTACTTTCAGGAACTTCACCCTTTGTGCACAATGGAACATTACCGTTAACAGAACTAAACTAAGATACTGGCTGTCCCACTCTATATGTTATGAGTTAGGTTCCTGAATTCAGTTTGCATTTGGGTATTCCATGAATCTGAGCAGTGTCCATGCAATACCTATACAGTTCCAACTCACCCTGTGTAGTTATGTACACATCCTTAAATCAAAATGCATAGAATGGAAAGTAATGCTTTCAGCTCAATAGAGTGTAGAGATGAAATATGCTGAAAAGTAATATTTGCTATCTTGATATAAACATCATTATTTTACTTACCAAATGATTTAGCGTCAGATACAACCAATTTTATGAGTGTTCTACCAATGTTCCAGAAGTTACTTTCAGTAACTGCACCTTTTGTTCACCATGGAACATTAACGTTTACAGAACGAAACAAAGATATTGTCTGTTCCACTCTAAATGTAATCAGGTAGTCTCCCGAATTCAGCTTGCATTTGATTATTCCATGGTTATGAACAGTGTACATCAAATATCTATACAGTTCCAACGCACCATGAGTAGTTATGCATACATCCTTAACTCAAATTGAATAGAATAGAATGTAATGCTTTCAGCTCAAAGCAGTATTGAGTTGAATATTGCTGAAAACTACTAAGGGCTAACTTCGTGTCATCATTATTATTTTCCTTACCATATAATTCATCGTAGTCTGCCACCAATTTTATGAGGGTGCTACCAAAGTTCAAGTTACTTTCAGGAACTTCACCCTTTGTGCACAATGGAACATTACCGTTAACTGAACTAAACTAAGATACTGGCTGTCCCACTCTATATGTTATGAGTTAGGTTCCTGAATTCAGTTTGCATTTGGGTATTCCATGAATCTGAGCAGTGTCCACGCAATACCTATACAGTTCCAACTCACCCTGAGTAGTTATGTACACATCCTTAACTCAAAATGGATAGAATGGAAAGTAATGCTTTCAGCTCAATAGAGTGTAGAGATGAAATATGCTGAAAAGTAATATTTGCTATCTTGATATAAACATCATTATTTTACTTACCAAATGATTTAGCGTCAGATACAACCAATTTTATGAGTGTTCTACCAATGTTCCAGAAGTTACTTTCAGTAACTGCACCTTTTGTTCACCATGGAACATTAACGTTTACAGAACGAAACAAAGATATTGTCTCTTCCACTCTAAATGTGATCAGGTAGTCTCCCGAATTCAGCTTGCATTTGATTATTCCATAGTTCTGAACAGTGTACATCAAATATCCATAGAGTTCCAACGCACCCTGAGTAGTTATGCATACATCCTTAACTCAAATTGAATAGAATAGAATGTAATGCTTTCAGCTCAAAGCAGTATTGAGTTGAATATTGCTGAAAACTACTAAGGGCTAACTTCGTGTAATCATTATTATTTTACTTACCATATAATTCATCGTAGTCTGCAACCAATTTTATGAGGGTGCTACCAAAGTTCAAGTTACTTTCAGGAACTTCACCCTTTGTGCACAATGGAACATTACCGTTAACTGAACTAAACTAAGATACTGGCTGTCCCACTCTATATGTTATGAGTTAGGTTCCTGAATTCAGTTTGCATTTGGGTATTCCATGAATCTGAGCTGTGTCCATGCAATACCTATACAGTTCCAACTCACCCTGTGTAGTTATGTACACATCCTTAACTCAAAATGCATAGAAAGGAAAGTAATGCTTTCAGCTCAATAGAGTGTAGAGATGAAATTTGCTGAAAAGTAATATTTGCTATCTTGATGTAAACATTATTATTTTACTTACCAAATGATTTAGCGTCGGATACAACCAATTTCATGAGTGTTCTACCAATGTTCCAGAAGTTACTTTCAGTAACTGCACCTTTTGTACACAATGGAACATTAACGTTTACAGAACGAAACAAAGATATTGTCTGTTCCACTCTAAATGTAATCAGGTAGTCTCCCGAATTCAGCTTGCATTTGATTATTCCATGGTTATGAGCAGTGTACATCAAATATCTATACAGTTCCAACGCACCATGAGTAGTTATGCATACATCCTTAATCAAATTGAATAGAATAGAATGTAATGCTTTCAGCTCAAAGCAGTATTGAGTTGAATATTGCTGAAAACTACTAAGGGCTAACTTCGTGTAATCATTATTATTTTACTTACCATATAATTCATAGTAGTCTGCCACCAATTTTATGAGGGTGCTACCAAAGTTCAAGTTACTTTCAGGAACTTCACCTTTTGTGCACAGTGCAACATTACCGTTTACTGAACTAAACAAAGATAGTGGCTGTTCCACTCTATATGTTATGAGTTAGGTTCCTGAATTCAGTTTGCATTTGGGTATTCCATGAATCTGAGCAGTGTCCATGCAATACCTATACAGTTCCAACTCACCCTGAGCAGTTATGTACACATCCTTAACTCAAACTGCATAGAATACAAAGTAATGCTTTCAGCTCAATAGAGTGTAGAGATGAAATTTGCTGAAAAGTAATATTTGCTATCTTGATATAAACATCATTATATTACTTACCAAATGATTTAGCGTCGGATACAACCAATTTTATGAGTGTTCTACCAATGTTCCAGAAGTTACTTTCAGTAACTGCACCTTTTGTACACAATGGAACATTAACGTTTACAGAACGAAACAAAGATATTGTCTGTTCCACTCTAAATGTAATCAGGTAGTCTCCCGAATTCAGCTTGCATTTGATTATTCCATGGTTATGAGCGGTGTACATCAAATATCTATACAGTTCCAACGCACCATGAGTAGTTATGCATACATCCTTAACTCAAATTGAATAGAATAGAATGTAATGCTTTCAGCTCAAAGCAGTATTGAGTTGAATATTGCTGAAAACTACTAAGGGCTAACTTCGTGTAATCATTATTATTTTCCTTACCATATAATTCATCGTAGTCTGCCACCAATTTTATGAGGGTGCTACCAAAGTTCAAGTTACTTTCAGGAACTTCACCCTTTGTGCACAATGGAACATTACCGTTAACTGAACTAAACTAAGATACTGGCTGTCCCACTCTATATGTTATGAGTTAGGTTCCTGAATTCAGTTTGCATTTGGGTATTCCATGAATCTGAGCAGTGTCCATGCAATACCTATACAGTTCCAACTCACCCTGAGTAGTTATGTACACATCCTTAACTCAAAATGGATAGAATGGAAAGTAATGCTTTCAGCTCAATAGAGTGTAGAGATGAAATTTGTTGAAAAGTACTATTTCCTATCTTGATATAAACATCATTATTTTACTTACCAAATGATTTAGAGTCGTATACAACCAATTTTATGAGTGTTCTACCAATGTTCCAGAAGTTACTTTCAGTAACTGCACCTTTTGTACACAATGGAACATTAACGTTTACAGAACGAAACAAAGATATTGTCTCTTCCACTCTAAATGTGATCAGGTAGTCTCCCGAATTCAGCTTGCATTTGATTATTCCATAGTTCTGAGCAGTGTACATCAAATATCTATAGAGTTCCAACGCACCCTGAGTAGTTATGCATACATCCTTAACTCAAATTGAATAGAATAGAATGTAATGCTTTCAGCTCAAAGCAGTATTGAGTTGAATATTGCTGAAAACTACTAACTTCATGTAATCATTATTATTTTACTTACCATATAATTCATAGTAGTCTGCAACCAATTTTATGAGGGTGCTACCAAAGTTCAAGTTACTTTCAGGAACTTCACCCTTTGTGCACAATGGAACATTACCGTTAACAGAACTAAACTAAGATACTGGCTGTCCCACTCTATATGTTATGAGTTAGGTTCCTGAATTCAGTTTGCATTTGGGTATTCCATGAATCTGAGCAGTGTCCATGCAATACCTATACAGTTCCAACTCACCCTGTGTAGTTATGTACACATCCTTAAATCAAAATGCATAGAATGGAAAGTAATGCTTTCAGCTCAATAGAGTGTAGAGATGAAATATGCTGAAAAGTAATATTTGCTATCTTGATATAAACATCATTATTTTACTTACCAAATGATTTAGCGTCAGATACAACCAATTTTATGAGTGTTCTACCAATGTTCCAGAAGTTACTTTCAGTAACTGCACCTTTTGTTCACCATGGAACATTAACGTTTACAGAACGAAACAAAGATATTGTCTGTTCCACTCTAAATGTAATCAGGTAGTCTCCCGAATTCAGCTTGCATTTGATTATTCCATGGTTATGAACAGTGTACATCAAATATCTATACAGTTCCAACGCACCATGAGTAGTTATGCATACATCCTTAACTCAAATTGAATAGAATAGAATGTAATGCTTTCAGCTCAAAGCAGTATTGAGTTGAATATTGCTGAAAACTACTAAGGGCTAACTTCGTGTCATCATTATTATTTTCCTTACCATATAATTCATCGTAGTCTGCCACCAATTTTATGAGGGTGCTACCAAAGTTCAAGTTACTTTCAGGAACTTCACCCTTTGTGCACAATGGAACATTACCGTTAACTGAACTAAACTAAGATACTGGCTGTCCCACTCTATATGTTATGAGTTAGGTTCCTGAATTCAGTTTGCATTTGGGTATTCCATGAATCTGAGCAGTGTCCATGCAATACCTATACAGTTCCAACTCACCCTGTGTAGTTATGTACACATCCTTAACTCAAAATGCATAGAAAGGAAAGTAATGCTTTCAGCTCAATAGAGTGTAGAGATGAAATTTGCTGAAAAGTAATATTTGCTATCTTGATGTAAACATTATTATTTTACTTACCAAATGATTTAGCGTCGGATACAACCAATTTCATGAGTGTTCTACCAATGTTCCAGAAGTTACTTTCAGTAACTGCACCTTTTGTACACAATGGAACATTAACGTTTACAGAACGAAACAAAGATATTGTCTGTTCCACTCTAAATGTAATCAGGTAGTCTCCCGAATTCAGCTTGCATTTGATTATTCCATGGTTATGAGCAGTGTACATCAAATATCTATACAGTTCCAACGCACCATGAGTAGTTATGCATACATCCTTAATCAAATTGAATAGAATAGAATGTGATGCTTTCAGCACAAAGCAGTATTGAGTTGAATATTGCTGAAAACTACTAAGGGCTAACTTCATGTAATCATTATTATTTTCCTTACCATATAATTCATAGAAGTCTGCAACCAATTTTATGAGGGTGCTTCCAAAGTTCAAGTTACTTTCAGGAACTTCACCCTTTGTGCACAATGGAACATTACCGTTAACAGAACTAAACTAAGATACTGGCTGTCCCACTCTATATGTTATGAGTTAGGTTCCTGAATTCAGTTTGCATTTGGGTATTCCATGAATCTGAGCAGTGTCCATGCAATACCTATACAGTTCCAACTCACCCTGAGTAGTTATGTACACATCCTTAACTCAAAATGGATAGAATGGAAAGTAATGCTTTCAGCTCAATAGAGTGTAGAGATGAAATTTGTTGAAAAGTACTATTTCCTATCTTGATATAAACATCATTATTTTACTTACCAAATGATTTAGAGTCGTATACAACCAATTTTATGAGTGTTCTACCAATGTTCCAGAAGTTACTTTCAGTAACTGCACCTTTTGTACACAATGGAACATTAACGTTTACAGAACGAAACAAAGATATTGTCTCTTCCACTCTAAATGTGATTAGGTAGTCTCCCGAATTCAGCTTGCATTTGATTATTCCATAGTTCTGAGCAGTGTACATCAAATATCTATAGAGTTCCAACGCACCCTGAGTAGTTATGCATACATCCTTAACTCAAATTGAATAGAATAGAATGTAATGCTTTCAGCTCAAAGCAGTATTGAGTTGAATATTGCTGAAAACTACTAACTTCATGTAATCATTATTATTTTACTTACCATATAATTCATAGTAGTCTGCAACCAATTTTATGAGGGTGCTACCAAAGTTCAAGTTACTTTCAGGAACTTCACCCTTTGTGCACAATGGAACATTACCGTTAACAGAACTAAACTAAGATACTGGCTGTCCCACTCTATATGTTATGAGTTAGGTTCCTGAATTCAGTTTGCATTTGGGTATTCCATGAATCTGAGCAGTGTCCATGCAATACCTATACAGTTCCAACTCACCCTGTGTAGTTATGTACACATCCTTAAATCAAAATGCATAGAATGGAAAGTAATGCTTTCAGCTCAATAGAGTGTAGAGATGAAATATGCTGAAAAGTAATATTTGCTATCTTGATATAAACATCATTATTTTACTTACCAAATGATTTAGCGTCAGATACAACCAATTTTATGAGTGTTCTACCAATGTTCCAGAAGTTACTTTCAGTAACTGCACCTTTTGTTCACCATGGAACATTAACGTTTACAGAACGAAACAAAGATATTGTCTCTTCCACTCTAAATGTGATCAGGTAGTCTCCCGAATTCAGCTTGCATTTGATTATTCCATAGTTCTGAACAGTGTACATCAAATATCCATAGAGTTCCAACGCACCCTGAGTAGTTATGCATACATCCTTAACTCAAATTGAATAGAATAGAATGTAATGCTTTCAGCTCAAAGCAGTATTGAGTTGAATATTGCTGAAAACTACTAAGGGCTAACTTCGTGTAATCATTATTATTTTACTTACCATATAATTCATAGTAGTCTGCCACCAATTTTATGAGGGTGCTACCAAAGTTCAAGTTACTTTCAGGAACTTCACCTTTTGTGCACAGTGCAACATTACCGTTTACTGAACTAAACAAAGATAGTGGCTGTTCCACTCTATATGTTATGAGTTAGGTTCCTGAATTCAGTTTGCATTTGAGTATTCCATGAATCTGAGCAGTGTCCATGCAATACCTATACAGTTCCAACTCACCCTGAGCAGTTATGTACACATCCTTAACTCAAACTGCATAGAATACAAAGTAATGCTTTCAGCTCAATAGGGTGTAGAGATGAAATTTGCTGAAAAGCAATATTTGCTATCTTGATATAAACATCATTATATTACTTACCAAATGATTTAGCGTCGGATACAACCAATTTTATGAGTGTTCTACCAATGTTCCAGAAGTTACTTTCAGTAACTGCACCTTTTGTACACAATGGAACATTAACGTTTACAGAACGAAACAAAGATATTGTCTCTTCCACTCTAAATGTGATCAGGTAGTCTCCCGAATTCAGCTTGCATTTGATTATTCCATAGTTCTGAGCAGTGTACATCAAATATCTATAGAGTTCCAACGCACCCTGAGTAGTTATGCATACATCCTTAACTCAAATTGAATAGAATAGAATGTAATGCTTTCAGCTCAAAGCAGTATTGAGTTGAATATTGCTGAAAACTACTAACTTCATGTAATCATTATTATTTTCCTTACCATATAATTCATAGTAGTCTGCAACCAATATTATGAGGGTGCTACCAAAGTTCAAGTTACTTTCAGGAACTTCACCCTTTGTGCACAATGGAACATTACCGTTAACAGAACTAAACTAAGATACTGGCTGTCCCACTCTATATGTTATGAGTTAGGTTCCTGAATTCAGTTTGCATTTGGGTATTCCATGAATCTGAGCAGTGTCCATGCAATACCTATACAGTTCCAACTCACCCTGTGTAGTTATGTACACATCCTTAAATCAAAATGCATAGAATGGAAAGTAATGCTTTCAGCTCAATAGAGTGTAGAGATGAAATATGCTGAAAAGTAATATTTGCTATCTTGATATAAACATCATTATTTTACTTACCAAATGATTTAGCGTCAGATACAACCAATTTTATGAGTGTTCTACCAATGTTCCAGAAGTTACTTTCAGTAACTGCACCTTTTGTTCACCATGGAACATTAACGTTTACAGAACGAAACAAAGATATTGTCTCTTCCACTCTAAATGTGATCAGGTAGGCTCCCGAATTCAGCTTGCATTTGATTATTCCATGGTTCTGAGCAGTGTACATCAAATATCTATAGAGTTCCAACGCACCCTGAGTAGTTATGCATACATCCTTAACTCAAATTGAATAGAATAGAATGTAATGCTTTCAGCTCAAAGCAGTATTGAGTTGAATATTGCTGAAAACTACTAAGGGCTAACTTCATGTCATCATTATTATTTTACTTACCATATAATTCATCGTAGTCTGCAACCAATTTTATGAGGGTGCTACCAAAGTTCAAGTTACTTTCAGGAACTTCACCCTTTGTGCACAATGGAACATTACCGTTAACTGAACTAAACTAAGATACTGGCTGTCCCACTCTATATGTTATGAGTTAGGTTCCTGAATTCAGTTTGCATTTGGGTATTCCATGAATCTGAGCAGTGTCCATGCAATACCTATACAGTTCCAACTCACCCTGTGTAGTTATGTACACATCCTTAACTCAAAATGCATAGAAAGGAAAGTAATGCTTTCAGCTCAATAGAGTGTAGAGATGAAATTTGCTGAAAAGTAATATTTGCTATCTTGATGTAAACATTATTATTTTACTTACCAAATGATTTAGCGTCGGATACAACCAATTTCATGAGTGTTCTACCAATGTTCCAGAAGTTACTTTCAGTAACTGCACCTTTTGTACACAATGGAACATTAACGTTTACAGAACGAAACAAAGATATTGTCTGTTCCACTCTAAATGTAATCAGGTAGTCTCCCGAATTCAGCTTGCATTTGATTATTCCATGGTTATGAGCAGTGTACATCAAATATCTATACAGTTCCAACGCACCATGAGTAGTTATGCATACATCCTTAATCAAATTGAATAGAATAGAATGTGATGCTTTCAGCACAAAGCAGTATTGAGTTGAATATTGCTGAAAACTACTAAGGGCTAACTTCATGTAATCATTATTATTTTCCTTACCATATAATTCATAGTAGTCTGCCACCAATTTTATGAGGGTGCTACCAAAGTTCAAGTTACTTTCAGGAACTTCACCTTTTGTGCACAGTGCAACATTACCGTTTACTGAACTAAACAAAGATAGTGGCTGTTCCACTCTATATGTTATGAGTTAGGTTCCTGAATTCAGTTTGCATTTGGGTATTCCATGAATCTGAGCAGTGTCCATGCAATACCTATACAGTTCCAACTCACCCTGAGCAGTTATGTACACATCCTTAACTCAAACTGCATAGAATACAAAGTAATGCTTTCAGCTCAATAGAGTGTAGAGATGAAATTTGCTGAAAAGTAATATTTGCTATCTTGATATAAACATCATTATATTACTTACCAAATGATTTAGCGTCGGATACAACCAATTTTATGAGTGTTCTACCAATGTTCCAGAAGTTACTTTCAGTAACTGCACCTTTTGTACACAATGGAACATTAACGTTTACAGAACGAAACAAAGATATTGTCTGTTCCACTCTAAATGTAATCAGGTAGTCTCCCGAATTCAGCTTGCATTTGATTATTCCATGGTTATGAGCAGTGTACATCAAATATCTATACAGTTCCAACGCACCATGAGTAGTTATGCATACATCCTTAACTCAAATTGAATAGAATAGAATGTAATGCTTTCAGCTCAAAGCAGTATTGAGTTGAATATTGCTGAAAACTACTAAGGGCTAACTTCGTGTCATCATTATTATTTTCCTTACCATATAATTCATCGTAGTCTGCCACCAATTTTATGAGGGTGCTACCAAAGTTCAAGTTACTTTCAGGAACTTCACCCTTTGTGCACAATGGAACATTACCGTTAACTGAACTAAACTAAGATACTGGCTGTCCCACTCTATATGTTATGAGTTAGGTTCCTGAATTCAGTTTGCATTTGGGTATTCCATGAATCTGAGCAGTGTCCACGCAATACCTATACAGTTCCAACTCACCCTGAGTAGTTATGTACACATCCTTAACTCAAAATGGATAGAATGGAAAGTAATGCTTTCAGCTCAATAGAGTGTAGAGATGAAATATGCTGAAAAGTAATATTTGCTATCTTGATATAAACATCATTATTTTACTTACCAAATGATTTAGCGTCAGATACAACCAATTTTATGAGTGTTCTACCAATGTTCCAGAAGTTACTTTCAGTAACTGCACCTTTTGTTCACCATGGAACATTAACGTTTACAGAACGAAACAAAGATATTGTCTCTTCCACTCTAAATGTGATCAGGTAGGCTCCCGAATTCAGCTTGCATTTGATTATTCCATGGTTCTGAGCAGTGTACATCAAATATCTATAGAGTTCCAACGCACCCTGAGTAGTTATGCATACATCCTTAACTCAAATTGAATAGAATAGAATGTAATGCTTTCAGCTCAAAGCAGTATTGAGTTGAATATTGCTGAAAACTACTAAGGGCTAACTTCATGTCATCATTATTATTTTACTTACCATATAATTCATCGTAGTCTGCAACCAATTTTATGAGGGTGCTACCAAAGTTCAAGTTACTTTCAGGAACTTCACCCTTTGTGCACAATGGAACATTACCGTTAACTGAACTAAACTAAGATACTGGCTGTCCCACTCTATATGTTATGAGTTAGGTTCCTGAATTCAGTTTGCATTTGGGTATTCCATGAATCTGAGCTGTGTCCATGCAATACCTATACAGTTCCAACTCACCCTGTGTAGTTATGTACACATCCTTAACTCAAAATGCATAGAAAGGAAAGTAATGCTTTCAGCTCAATAGAGTGTAGAGATGAAATTTGCTGAAAAGTAATATTTGCTATCTTGATGTAAACATTATTATTTTACTTACCAAATGATTTAGCGTCGGATACAACCAATTTCATGAGTGTTCTACCAATGTTCCAGAAGTTACTTTCAGTAACTGCACCTTTTGTACACAATGGAACATTAACGTTTACAGAACGAAACAAAGATATTGTCTGTTCCACTCTAAATGTAATCAGGTAGTCTCCCGAATTCAGCTTGCATTTGATTATTCCATGGTTATGAGCAGTGTACATCAAATATCTATACAGTTCCAACGCACCATGAGTAGTTATGCATACATCCTTAATCAAATTGAATAGAATAGAATGTAATGCTTTCAGCTCAAAGCAGTATTGAGTTGAATATTGCTGAAAACTACTAAGGGCTAACTTCGTGTAATCATTATTATTTTACTTACCATATAATTCATAGTAGTCTGCCACCAATTTTATGAGGGTGCTACCAAAGTTCAAGTTACTTTCAGGAACTTCACCTTTTGTGCACAGTGCAACATTACCGTTTACTGAACTAAACAAAGATAGTGGCTGTTCCACTCTATATGTTATGAGTTAGGTTCCTGAATTCAGTTTGCATTTGGGTATTCCATGAATCTGAGCAGTGTCCATGCAATACCTATACAGTTCCAACTCACCCTGAGCAGTTATGTACACATCCTTAACTCAAACTGCATAGAATACAAAGTAATGCTTTCAGCTCAATAGAGTGTAGAGATGAAATTTGCTGAAAAGTAATATTTGCTATCTTGATATAAACATCATTATATTACTTACCAAATGATTTAGCGTCGGATACAACCAATTTTATGAGTGTTCTACCAATGTTCCAGAAGTTACTTTCAGTAACTGCACCTTTTGTACACAATGGAACATTAACGTTTACAGAACGAAACAAAGATATTGTCTGTTCCACTCTAAATGTAATCAGGTAGTCTCCCGAATTCAGCTTGCATTTGATTATTCCATGGTTATGAGCGGTGTACATCAAATATCTATACAGTTCCAACGCACCATGAGTAGTTATGCATACATCCTTAACTCAAATTGAATAGAATAGAATGTAATGCTTTCAGCTCAAAGCAGTATTGAGTTGAATATTGCTGAAAACTACTAAGGGCTAACTTCGTGTAATCATTATTATTTTCCTTACCATATAATTCATCGTAGTCTGCCACCAATTTTATGAGGGTGCTACCAAAGTTCAAGTTACTTTCAGGAACTTCACCCTTTGTGCACAATGGAACATTACCGTTAACTGAACTAAACTAAGATACTGGCTGTCCCACTCTATATGTTATGAGTTAGGTTCCTGAATTCAGTTTGCATTTGGGTATTCCATGAATCTGAGCAGTGTCCATGCAATACCTATACAGTTCCAACTCACCCTGAGTAGTTATGTACACATCCTTAACTCAAAATGGATAGAATGGAAAGTAATGCTTTCAGCTCAATAGAGTGTAGAGATGAAATTTGTTGAAAAGTACTATTTCCTATCTTGATATAAACATCATTATTTTACTTACCAAATGATTTAGAGTCGTATACAACCAATTTTATGAGTGTTCTACCAATGTTCCAGAAGTTACTTTCAGTAACTGCACCTTTTGTACACAATGGAACATTAACGTTTACAGAACGAAACAAAGATATTGTCTCTTCCACTCTAAATGTGATCAGGTAGTCTCCCGAATTCAGCTTGCATTTGATTATTCCATAGTTCTGAGCAGTGTACATCAAATATCTATAGAGTTCCAACGCACCCTGAGTAGTTATGCATACATCCTTAACTCAAATTGAATAGAATAGAATGTAATGCTTTCAGCTCAAAGCAGTATTGAGTTGAATATTGCTGAAAACTACTAACTTCATGTAATCATTATTATTTTACTTACCATATAATTCATAGTAGTCTGCAACCAATTTTATGAGGGTGCTACCAAAGTTCAAGTTACTTTCAGGAACTTCACCCTTTGTGCACAATGGAACATTACCGTTAACAGAACTAAACTAAGATACTGGCTGTCCCACTCTATATGTTATGAGTTAGGTTCCTGAATTCAGTTTGCATTTGGGTATTCCATGAATCTGAGCAGTGTCCATGCAATACCTATACAGTTCCAACTCACCCTGTGTAGTTATGTACACATCCTTAAATCAAAATGCATAGAATGGAAAGTAATGCTTTCAGCTCAATAGAGTGTAGAGATGAAATATGCTGAAAAGTAATATTTGCTATCTTGATATAAACATCATTATTTTACTTACCAAATGATTTAGCGTCAGATACAACCAATTTTATGAGTGTTCTACCAATGTTCCAGAAGTTACTTTCAGTAACTGCACCTTTTGTTCACCATGGAACATTAACGTTTACAGAACGAAACAAAGATATTGTCTGTTCCACTCTAAATGTAATCAGGTAGTCTCCCGAATTCAGCTTGCATTTGATTATTCCATGGTTATGAACAGTGTACATCAAATATCTATACAGTTCCAACGCACCATGAGTAGTTATGCATACATCCTTAACTCAAATTGAATAGAATAGAATGTAATGCTTTCAGCTCAAAGCAGTATTGAGTTGAATATTGCTGAAAACTACTAAGGGCTAACTTCGTGTCATCATTATTATTTTCCTTACCATATAATTCATCGTAGTCTGCCACCAATTTTATGAGGGTGCTACCAAAGTTCAAGTTACTTTCAGGAACTTCACCCTTTGTGCACAATGGAACATTACCGTTAACTGAACTAAACTAAGATACTGGCTGTCCCACTCTATATGTTATGAGTTAGGTTCCTGAATTCAGTTTGCATTTGGGTATTCCATGAATCTGAGCAGTGTCCACGCAATACCTATACAGTTCCAACTCACCCTGAGTAGTTATGTACACATCCTTAACTCAAAATGGATAGAATGGAAAGTAATGCTTTCAGCTCAATAGAGTGTAGAGATGAAATATGCTGAAAAGTAATATTTGCTATCTTGATATAAACATCATTATTTTACTTACCAAATGATTTAGCGTCAGATACAACCAATTTTATGAGTGTTCTACCAATGTTCCAGAAGTTACTTTCAGTAACTGCGCCTTTTGTTCACCATGGAACATTAACGTTTACAGAACGAAACAAAGATATTGTCTCTTCCACTCTAAATGTGATCAGGTAGTCTCCCGAATTCAGCTTGCATTTGATTATTCCATAGTTCTGAACAGTGTACATCAAATATCCATAGAGTTCCAACGCACCCTGAGTAGTTATGCATACATCCTTAACTCAAATTGAATAGAATAGAATGTAATGCTTTCAGCTCAAAGCAGTATTGAGTTGAATATTGCTGAAAACTACTAAGGGCTAACTTCGTGTAATCATTATTATTTTACTTACCATATAATTCATCGTAGTCTGCAACCAATTTTATGAGGGTGCTACCAAAGTTCAAGTTACTTTCAGGAACTTCACCCTTTGTGCACAATGGAACATTACCGTTAACTGAACTAAACTAAGATACTGGCTGTCCCACTCTATATGTTATGAGTTAGGTTCCTGAATTCAGTTTGCATTTGGGTATTCCATGAATCTGAGCTGTGTCCATGCAATACCTATACAGTTCCAACTCACCCTGTGTAGTTATGTACACATCCTTAACTCAAAATGCATAGAAAGGAAAGTAATGCTTTCAGCTCAATAGAGTGTAGAGATGAAATTTGCTGAAAAGTAATATTTGCTATCTTGATGTAAACATTATTATTTTACTTACCAAATGATTTAGCGTCGGATACAACCAATTTCATGAGTGTTCTACCAATGTTCCAGAAGTTACTTTCAGTAACTGCACCTTTTGTACACAATGGAACATTAACGTTTACAGAACGAAACAAAGATATTGTCTGTTCCACTCTAAATGTAATCAGGTAGTCTCCCGAATTCAGCTTGCATTTGATTATTCCATGGTTATGAGCAGTGTACATCAAATATCTATACAGTTCCAACGCACCATGAGTAGTTATGCATACATCCTTAATCAAATTGAATAGAATAGAATGTAATGCTTTCAGCTCAAAGCAGTATTGAGTTGAATATTGCTGAAAACTACTAAGGGCTAACTTCGTGTAATCATTATTATTTTACTTACCATATAATTCATAGTAGTCTGCCACCAATTTTATGAGGGTGCTACCAAAGTTCAAGTTACTTTCAGGAACTTCACCTTTTGTGCACAGTGCAACATTACCGTTTACTGAACTAAACAAAGATAGTGGCTGTTCCACTCTATATGTTATGAGTTAGGTTCCTGAATTCAGTTTGCATTTGGGTATTCCATGAATCTGAGCAGTGTCCATGCAATACCTATACAGTTCCAACTCACCCTGAGCAGTTATGTACACATCCTTAACTCAAACTGCATAGAATACAAAGTAATGCTTTCAGCTCAATAGAGTGTAGAGATGAAATTTGCTGAAAAGTAATATTTGCTATCTTGATATAAACATCATTATATTACTTACCAAATGATTTAGCGTCGGATACAACCAATTTTATGAGTGTTCTACCAATGTTCCAGAAGTTACTTTCAGTAACTGCACCTTTTGTACACAATGGAACATTAACGTTTACAGAACGAAACAAAGATATTGTCTGTTCCACTCTAAATGTAATCAGGTAGTCTCCCGAATTCAGCTTGCATTTGATTATTCCATGGTTATGAGCGGTGTACATCAAATATCTATACAGTTCCAACGCACCATGAGTAGTTATGCATACATCCTTAACTCAAATTGAATAGAATAGAATGTAATGCTTTCAGCTCAAAGCAGTATTGAGTTGAATATTGCTGAAAACTACTAAGGGCTAACTTCGTGTAATCATTATTATTTTCCTTACCATATAATTCATCGTAGTCTGCCACCAATTTTATGAGGGTGCTACCAAAGTTCAAGTTACTTTCAGGAACTTCACCCTTTGTGCACAATGGAACATTACCGTTAACTGAACTAAACTAAGATACTGGCTGTCCCACTCTATATGTTATGAGTTAGGTTCCTGAATTCAGTTTGCATTTGGGTATTCCATGAATCTGAGCAGTGTCCATGCAATACCTATACAGTTCCAACTCACCCTGAGTAGTTATGTACACATCCTTAACTCAAAATGGATAGAATGGAAAGTAATGCTTTCAGCTCAATAGAGTGTAGAGATGAAATTTGTTGAAAAGTACTATTTCCTATCTTGATATAAACATCATTATTTTACTTACCAAATGATTTAGAGTCGTATACAACCAATTTTATGAGTGTTCTACCAATGTTCCAGAAGTTACTTTCAGTAACTGCACCTTTTGTACACAATGGAACATTAACGTTTACAGAACGAAACAAAGATATTGTCTCTTCCACTCTAAATGTGATCAGGTAGTCTCCCGAATTCAGCTTGCATTTGATTATTCCATAGTTCTGAGCAGTGTACATCAAATATCTATAGAGTTCCAACGCACCCTGAGTAGTTATGCATACATCCTTAACTCAAATTGAATAGAATAGAATGTAATGCTTTCAGCTCAAAGCAGTATTGAGTTGAATATTGCTGAAAACTACTAACTTCATGTAATCATTATTATTTTACTTACCATATAATTCATAGTAGTCTGCAACCATTTTTATGAGGGTGCTACCAAAGTTCAAGTTACTTTCAGGAACTTCACCCTTTGTGCACAATGGAACATTACCGTTAACAGAACTAAACTAAGATACTGGCTGTCCCACTCTATATGTTATGAGTTAGGTTCCTGAATTCAGTTTGCATTTGGGTATTCCATGAATCTGAGCAGTGTCCATGCAATACCTATACAGTTCCAACTCACCCTGTGTAGTTATGTACACATCCTTAAATCAAAATGCATAGAATGGAAAGTAATGCTTTCAGCTCAATAGAGTGTAGAGATGAAATATGCTGAAAAGTAATATTTGCTATCTTGATATAAACATCATTATTTTACTTACCAAATGATTTAGCGTCAGATACAACCAATTTTATGAGTGTTCTACCAATGTTCCAGAAGTTACTTTCAGTAACTGCACCTTTTGTTCACCATGGAACATTAACGTTTACAGAACGAAACAAAGATATTGTCTGTTCCACTCTAAATGTAATCAGGTAGTCTCCCGAATTCAGCTTGCATTTGATTATTCCATGGTTATGAACAGTGTACATCAAATATCTATACAGTTCCAACGCACCATGAGTAGTTATGCATACATCCTTAACTCAAATTGAATAGAATAGAATGTAATGCTTTCAGCTCAAAGCAGTATTGAGTTGAATATTGCTGAAAACTACTAAGGGCTAACTTCGTGTCATCATTATTATTTTCCTTACCATATAATTCATCGTAGTCTGCCACCAATTTTATGAGGGTGCTACCAAAGTTCAAGTTACTTTCAGGAACTTCACCCTTTGTGCACAATGGAACATTACCGTTAACTGAACTAAACTAAGATACTGGCTGTCCCACTCTATATGTTATGAGTTAGGTTCCTGAATTCAGTTTGCATTTGGGTATTCCATGAATCTGAGCAGTGTCCATGCAATACCTATACAGTTCCAACTCACCCTGTGTAGTTATGTACACATCCTTAACTCAAAATGCATAGAAAGGAAAGTAATGCTTTCAGCTCAATAGAGTGTAGAGATGAAATTTGCTGAAAAGTAATATTTGCTATCTTGATGTAAACATTATTATTTTACTTACCAAATGATTTAGCGTCGGATACAACCAATTTCATGAGTGTTCTACCAATGTTCCAGAAGTTACTTTCAGTAACTGCACCTTTTGTACACAATGGAACATTAACGTTTACAGAACGAAACAAAGATATTGTCTGTTCCACTCTAAATGTAATCAGGTAGTCTCCCGAATTCAGCTTGCATTTGATTATTCCATGGTTATGAGCAGTGTACATCAAATATCTATACAGTTCCAACGCACCATGAGTAGTTATGCATACATCCTTAATCAAATTGAATAGAATAGAATGTGATGCTTTCAGCACAAAGCAGTATTGAGTTGAATATTGCTGAAAACTACTAAGGGCTAACTTCATGTAATCATTATTATTTTCCTTACCATATAATTCATAGAAGTCTGCAACCAATTTTATGAGGGTGCTACCAAAGTTCAAGTTACTTTCAGGAACTTCACCCTTTGTGCACAATGGAACATTACCGTTAACAGAACTAAACTAAGATACTGGCTGTCCCACTCTATATGTTATGAGTTAGGTTCCTGAATTCAGTTTGCATTTGGGTATTCCATGAATCTGAGCAGTGTCCATGCAATACCTATACAGTTCCAACTCACCCTGAGTAGTTATGTACACATCCTTAACTCAAAATGGATAGAATGGAAAGTAATGCTTTCAGCTCAATAGAGTGTAGAGATGAAATTTGTTGAAAAGTACTATTTCCTATCTTGATATAAACATCATTATTTTACTTACCAAATGATTTAGAGTCGTATACAACCAATTTTATGAGTGTTCTACCAATGTTCCAGAAGTTACTTTCAGTAACTGCACCTTTTGTACACAATGGAACATTAACGTTTACAGAACGAAACAAAGATATTGTCTCTTCCACTCTAAATGTGATCAGGTAGTCTCCCGAATTCAGCTTGCATTTGATTATTCCATAGTTCTGAGCAGTGTACATCAAATATCTATAGAGTTCCAACGCACCCTGAGTAGTTATGCATACATCCTTAACTCAAATTGAATAGAATAGAATGTAATGCTTTCAGCTCAAAGCAGTATTGAGTTGAATATTGCTGAAAACTACTAACTTCATGTAATCATTATTATTTTACTTACCATATAATTCATAGTAGTCTGCAACCAATTTTATGAGGGTGCTACCAAAGTTCAAGTTACTTTCAGGAACTTCACCCTTTGTGCACAATGGAACATTACCGTTAACAGAACTAAACTAAGATACTGGCTGTCCCACTCTATATGTTATGAGTTAGGTTCCTGAATTCAGTTTGCATTTGGGTATTCCATGAATCTGAGCAGTGTCCATGCAATACCTATACAGTTCCAACTCACCCTGTGTAGTTATGTACACATCCTTAAATCAAAATGCATAGAATGGAAAGTAATGCTTTCAGCTCAATAGAGTGTAGAGATGAAATATGCTGAAAAGTAATATTTGCTATCTTGATATAAACATCATTATTTTACTTACCAAATGATTTAGCGTCAGATACAACCAATTTTATGAGTGTTCTACCAATGTTCCAGAAGTTACTTTCAGTAACTGCACCTTTTGTTCACCATGGAACATTAACGTTTACAGAACGAAACAAAGATATTGTCTCTTCCACTCTAAATGTGATCAGGTAGTCTCCCGAATTCAGCTTGCATTTGATTATTCCATAGTTCTGAACAGTGTACATCAAATATCCATAGAGTTCCAACGCACCCTGAGTAGTTATGCATACATCCTTAACTCAAATTGAATAGAATAGAATGTAATGCTTTCAGCTCAAAGCAGTATTGAGTTGAATATTGCTGAAAACTACTAAGGGCTAACTTCGTGTAATCATTATTATTTTACTTACCATATAATTCATAGTAGTCTGCCACCAATTTTATGAGGGTGCTACCAAAGTTCAAGTTACTTTCAGGAACTTCACCTTTTGTGCACAGTGCAACATTACCGTTTACTGAACTAAACAAAGATAGTGGCTGTTCCACTCTATATGTTATGAGTTAGGTTCCTGAATTCAGTTTGCATTTGAGTATTCCATGAATCTGAGCAGTGTCCATGCAATACCTATACAGTTCCAACTCACCCTGAGCAGTTATGTACACATCCTTAACTCAAACTGCATAGAATACAAAGTAATGCTTTCAGCTCAATAGAGTGTAGAGATGAAATTTGCTGAAAAGTAATATTTGCTATCTTGATATAAACATCATTATATTACTTACCAAATGATTTAGCGTCGGATACAACCAATTTTATGAGTGTTCTACCAATGTTCCAGAAGTTACTTTCAGTAACTGCACCTTTTGTACACAATGGAACATTAACGTTTACAGAACGAAACAAAGATATTGTCTGTTCCACTCTAAATGTAATCAGGTAGTCTCCCGAATTCAGCTTGCATTTGATTATTCCATGGTTATGAGCAGTGTACATCAAATATCTATACAGTTCCAACGCACCATGAGTAGTTATGCATACATCCTTAACTCAAATTGAATAGAATAGAATGTAATGCTTTCAGCTCAAAGCAGTATTGAGTTGAATATTGCTGAAAACTACTAACTTCATGTAATCATTATTATTTTCCTTACCATATAATTCATAGTAGTCTGCAACCAATTTTATGAGGGTGCTACCAAAGTTCAAGTTACTTTCAGGAACTTCACCCTTTGTGCACAATGGAACATTACCGTTAACAGAACTAAACTAAGATACTGGCTGTCCCACTCTATATGTTATGAGTTAGGTTCCTGAATTCAGTTTGCATTTGGGTATTCCATGAATCTGAGCAGTGTCCATGCAATACCTATACAGTTCCAACTCACCCTGAGTAGTTATGTACACATCCTTAACTCAAAATGGATAGAATGGAAAGTAATGCTTTCAGCTCAATAGAGTGTAGAGATGAAATATGCTGAAAAGTAATATTTGCTATCTTGATATAAACATCATTATTTTACTTACCAAATGATTTAGAGTCGTATACAACCAATTTTATGAGTGTTCTACCAATGTTCCAGAAGTTACTTTCAGTAACTGCACCTTTTGTACACAATGGAACATTAACGTTTACAGAACGAAACAAAGATATTGTCTCTTCCACTCTAAATGTGATCAGGTAGTCTCCCGAATTCAGCTTGCATTTGATTATTCCATAGTTCTGAGCAGTGTACATCAAATATCTATAGAGTTCCAACGCACCCTGAGTAGTTATGCATACATCCTTAACTCAAATTGAATAGAATAGAATGTAATGCTTTCAGCTCAAAGCAGTATTGAGTTGAATATTGCTGAAAACTACTAACTTCATGTAATCATTATTATTTTCCTTACCATATAATTCATAGTAGTCTGCAACCAATATTATGAGGGTGCTACCAAAGTTCAAGTTACTTTCAGGAACTTCACCCTTTGTGCACAATGGAACATTACCGTTAACAGAACTAAACTAAGATACTGGCTGTCCCACTCTATATGTTATGAGTTAGGTTCCTGAATTCAGTTTGCATTTGGGTATTCCATGAATCTGAGCAGTGTCCATGCAATACCTATACAGTTCCAACTCACCCTGTGTAGTTATGTACACATCCTTAAATCAAAATGCATAGAATGGAAAGTAATGCTTTCAGCTCAATAGAGTGTAGAGATGAAATATGCTGAAAAGTAATATTTGCTATCTTGATATAAACATCATTATTTTACTTACCAAATGATTTAGCGTCAGATACAACCAATTTTATGAGTGTTCTACCAATGTTCCAGAAGTTACTTTCAGTAACTGCACCTTTTGTTCACCATGGAACATTAACGTTTACAGAACGAAACAAAGATATTGTCTCTTCCACTCTAAATGTGATCAGGTAGGCTCCCGAATTCAGCTTGCATTTGATTATTCCATGGTTCTGAGCAGTGTACATCAAATATCTATAGAGTTCCAACGCACCCTGAGTAGTTATGCATACATCCTTAACTCAAATTGAATAGAATAGAATGTAATGCTTTCAGCTCAAAGCAGTATTGAGTTGAATATTGCTGAAAACTACTAAGGGCTAACTTCATGTCATCATTATTATTTTACTTACCATATAATTCATCGTAGTCTGCAACCAATTTTATGAGGGTGCTACCAAAGTTCAAGTTACTTTCAGGAACTTCACCCTTTGTGCACAATGGAACATTACCGTTAACTGAACTAAACTAAGATACTGGCTGTCCCACTCTATATGTTATGAGTTAGGTTCCTGAATTCAGTTTGCATTTGGGTATTCCATGAATCTGAGCAGTGTCCATGCAATACCTATACAGTTCCAACTCACCCTGTGTAGTTATGTACACATCCTTAACTCAAAATGCATAGAAAGGAAAGTAATGCTTTCAGCTCAATAGAGTGTAGAGATGAAATTTGCTGAAAAGTAATATTTGCTATCTTGATGTAAACATTATTATTTTACTTACCAAATGATTTAGCGTCGGATACAACCAATTTCATGAGTGTTCTACCAATGTTCCAGAAGTTACTTTCAGTAACTGCACCTTTTGTACACAATGGAACATTAACGTTTACAGAACGAAACAAAGATATTGTCTGTTCCACTCTAAATGTAATCAGGTAGTCTCCCGAATTCAGCTTGCATTTGATTATTCCATGGTTATGAGCAGTGTACATCAAATATCTATACAGTTCCAACGCACCATGAGTAGTTATGCATACATCCTTAATCAAATTGAATAGAATAGAATGTGATGCTTTCAGCACAAAGCAGTATTGAGGTGAATATTGCTGAAAACTACTAACTTCATGTAATCATTATTATTTTCCTTACCATATAATTCATAGTAGTCTGCAACCAATTTTATGAGGGTGCTACCAAAGTTCAAGTTACTTTCAGGAACTTCACCCTTTGTGCACAATGGAACATTACCGTTAACAGAACTAAACTAAGATACTGGCTGTCCCACTCTATATGTTATGAGTTAGGTTCCTGAATTCAGTTTGCATTTGGGTATTCCATGAATCTGAGCAGTGTCCATGCAATACCTATACAGTTCCAACTCACCCTGTGTAGTTATGTACACATCCTTAAATCAAAATGCATAGAATGGAAAGTAATGCTTTCAGCTCAATAGTGTAGAGATGAAATATGCTGAAAAGTAATATTTGCTATCTTGATATAAACATCATTATTTTACTTACCAAATGATTTAGCGTCAGATACAACCAATTTTATGAGTGTTCTACCAATGTTCCAGAAGTTACTTTCAGTAACTGCACCTTTTGTTCACCATGGAACATTAACGTTTACAGAACGAAACAAAGATATTGTCTCTTCCACTCTAAATGTGATCAGGTAGTCTCCCGAATTCAGCTTGCATTTGATTATTCCATAGTTCTGAACAGTGTACATCAAATATCCATAGAGTTCCAACGCACCCTGAGTAGTTATGCATACATCCTTAACTCAAATTGAATAGAATAGAATGTAATGCTTTCAGCTCAAAGCAGTATTGAGTTGAATATTGCTGAAAACTACTAAGGGCTAACTTCGTGTAATCATTATTATTTTACTTACCATATAATTCATAGTAGTCTGCCACCAATTTTATGAGGGTGCTACCAAAGTTCAAGTTACTTTCAGGAACTTCACCTTTTGTGCACAGTGCAACATTACCGTTTACTGAACTAAACAAAGATAGTGGCTGTTCCACTCTATATGTTATGAGTTAGGTTCCTGAATTCAGTTTGCATTTGGGTATTCCATGAATCTGAGCAGTGTCCATGCAATACCTATACAGTTCCAACTCACCCTGAGCAGTTATGTACACATCCTTAACTCAAACTGCATAGAATACAAAGTAATGCTTTCAGCTCAATAGAGTGTAGAGATGAAATTTGCTGAAAAGTAATATTTGCTATCTTGATATAAACATCATTATATTACTTACCAAATGATTTAGCGTCGGATACAACCAATTTTATGAGTGTTCTACCAATGTTCCAGAAGTTACTTTCAGTAACTGCACCTTTTGTACACAATGGAACATTAACGTTTACAGAACGAAACAAAGATATTGTCTGTTCCACTCTAAATGTAATCAGGTAGTCTCCCGAATTCAGCTTGCATTTGATTATTCCATGGTTATGAGCAGTGTACATCAAATATCTATACAGTTCCAACGCACCATGAGTAGTTATGCATACATCCTTAACTCAAATTGAATAGAATAGAATGTAATGCTTTCAGCTCAAAGCAGTATTGAGTTGAATATTGCTGAAAACTACTAAGGGCTAACTTCGTGTCATCATTATTATTTTCCTTACCATATAATTCATCGTAGTCTGCCACCAATTTTATGAGGGTGCTACCAAAGTTCAAGTTACTTTCAGGAACTTCACCCTTTGTGCACAATGGAACATTACCGTTAACTGAACTAAACTAAGATACTGGCTGTCCCACTCTATATGTTATGAGTTAGGTTCCTGAATTCAGTTTGCATTTGGGTATTCCATGAATCTGAGCAGTGTCCACGCAATACCTATACAGTTCCAACTCACCCTGAGTAGTTATGTACACATCCTTAACTCAAAATGGATAGAATGGAAAGTAATGCTTTCAGCTCAATAGAGTGTAGAGATGAAATATGCTGAAAAGTAATATTTGCTATCTTGATATAAACATCATTATTTTACTTACCAAATGATTTAGCGTCAGATACAACCAATTTTATGAGTGTTCTACCAATGTTCCAGAAGTTACTTTCAGTAACTGCACCTTTTGTTCACCATGGAACATTAACGTTTACAGAACGAAACAAAGATATTGTCTCTTCCACTCTAAATGTGATCAGGTAGGCTCCCGAATTCAGCTTGCATTTGATTATTCCATGGTTCTGAGCAGTGTACATCAAATATCTATAGAGTTCCAACGCACCCTGAGTAGTTATGCATACATCCTTAACTCAAATTGAATAGAATAGAATGTAATGCTTTCAGCTCAAAGCAGTATTGAGTTGAATATTGCTGAAAACTACTAAGGGCTAACTTCATGTCATCATTATTATTTTACTTACCATATAATTCATCGTAGTCTGCAACCAATTTTATGAGGGTGCTACCAAAGTTCAAGTTACTTTCAGGAACTTCACCCTTTGTGCACAATGGAACATTACCGTTAACTGAACTAAACTAAGATACTGGCTGTCCCACTCTATATGTTATGAGTTAGGTTCCTGAATTCAGTTTGCATTTGGGTATTCCATGAATCTGAGCTGTGTCCATGCAATACCTATACAGTTCCAACTCACCCTGTGTAGTTATGTACACATCCTTAACTCAAAATGCATAGAAAGGAAAGTAATGCTTTCAGCTCAATAGAGTGTAGAGATGAAATTTGCTGAAAAGTAATATTTGCTATCTTGATGTAAACATTATTATTTTACTTACCAAATGATTTAGCGTCGGATACAACCAATTTCATGAGTGTTCTACCAATGTTCCAGAAGTTACTTTCAGTAACTGCACCTTTTGTACACAATGGAACATTAACGTTTACAGAACGAAACAAAGATATTGTCTGTTCCACTCTAAATGTAATCAGGTAGTCTCCCGAATTCAGCTTGCATTTGATTATTCCATGGTTATGAGCAGTGTACATCAAATATCTATACAGTTCCAACGCACCATGAGTAGTTATGCATACATCCTTAATCAAATTGAATAGAATAGAATGTAATGCTTTCAGCTCAAAGCAGTATTGAGTTGAATATTGCTGAAAACTACTAAGGGCTAACTTCGTGTAATCATTATTATTTTACTTACCATATAATTCATAGTAGTCTGCCACCAATTTTATGAGGGTGCTACCAAAGTTCAAGTTACTTTCAGGAACTTCACCTTTTGTGCACAGTGCAACATTACCGTTTACTGAACTAAACAAAGATAGTGGCTGTTCCACTCTATATGTTATGAGTTAGGTTCCTGAATTCAGTTTGCATTTGGGTATTCCATGAATCTGAGCAGTGTCCATGCAATACCTATACAGTTCCAACTCACCCTGAGCAGTTATGTACACATCCTTAACTCAAACTGCATAGAATACAAAGTAATGCTTTCAGCTCAATAGAGTGTAGAGATGAAATTTGCTGAAAAGTAATATTTGCTATCTTGATATAAACATCATTATATTACTTACCAAATGATTTAGCGTCGGATACAACCAATTTTATGAGTGTTCTACCAATGTTCCAGAAGTTACTTTCAGTAACTGCACCTTTTGTACACAATGGAACATTAACGTTTACAGAACGAAACAAAGATTTTGTCTGTTCCACTCTAAATGTAATCAGGTAGTCTCCCGAATTCAGCTTGCATTTGATTATTCCATGGTTATGAGCGGTGTACATCAAATATCTATACAGTTCCAACGCACCATGAGTAGTTATGCATACATCCTTAACTCAAATTGAATAGAATAGAATGTAATGCTTTCAGCTCAAAGCAGTATTGAGTTGAATATTGCTGAAAACTACTAAGGGCTAACTTCGTGTAATCATTATTATTTTCCTTACCATATAATTCATCGTAGTCTGCCACCAATTTTATGAGGGTGCTACCAAAGTTCAAGTTACTTTCAGGAACTTCACCCTTTGTGCACAATGGAACATTACCGTTAACTGAACTAAACTAAGATACTGGCTGTCCCACTCTATATGTTATGAGTTAGGTTCCTGAATTCAGTTTGCATTTGGGTATTCCATGAATCTGAGCAGTGTCCATGCAATACCTATACAGTTCCAACTCACCCTGAGTAGTTATGTACACATCCTTAACTCAAAATGGATAGAATGGAAAGTAATGCTTTCAGCTCAATAGAGTGTAGAGATGAAATTTGTTGAAAAGTACTATTTCCTATCTTGATATAAACATCATTATTTTACTTACCAAATGATTTAGAGTCGTATACAACCAATTTTATGAGTGTTCTACCAATGTTCCAGAAGTTACTTTCAGTAACTGCACCTTTTGTACACAATGGAACATTAACGTTTACAGAACGAAACAAAGATATTGTCTCTTCCACTCTAAATGTGATCAGGTAGTCTCCCGAATTCAGCTTGCATTTGATTATTCCATAGTTCTGAGCAGTGTACATCAAATATCTATAGAGTTCCAACGCACCCTGAGTAGTTATGCATACATCCTTAACTCAAATTGAATAGAATAGAATGTAATGCTTTCAGCTCAAAGCAGTATTGAGTTGAATATTGCTGAAAACTACTAACTTCATGTAATCATTATTATTTTACTTACCATATAATTCATAGTAGTCTGCAACCAATTTTATGAGGGTGCTACCAAAGTTCAAGTTACTTTCAGGAACTTCACCCTTTGTGCACAATGGAACATTACCGTTAACAGAACTAAACTAAGATACTGGCTGTCCCACTCTATATGTTATGAGTTAGGTTCCTGAATTCAGTTTGCATTTGGGTATTCCATGAATCTGAGCAGTGTCCATGCAATACCTATACAGTTCCAACTCACCCTGTGTAGTTATGTACACATCCTTAAATCAAAATGCATAGAATGGAAAGTAATGCTTTCAGCTCAATAGAGTGTAGAGATGAAATATGCTGAAAAGTAATATTTGCTATCTTGATATAAACATCATTATTTTACTTACCAAATGATTTAGCGTCAGATACAACCAATTTTATGAGTGTTCTACCAATGTTCCAGAAGTTACTTTCAGTAACTGCACCTTTTGTTCACCATGGAACATTAACGTTTACAGAACGAAACAAAGATATTGTCTGTTCCACTCTAAATGTAATCAGGTAGTCTCCCGAATTCAGCTTGCATTTGATTATTCCATGGTTATGAACAGTGTACATCAAATATCTATACAGTTCCAACGCACCATGAGTAGTTATGCATACATCCTTAACTCAAATTGAATAGAATAGAATGTAATGCTTTCAGCTCAAAGCAGTATTGAGTTGAATATTGCTGAAAACTACTAAGGGCTAACTTCGTGTCATCATTATTATTTTCCTTACCATATAATTCATCGTAGTCTGCCACCAATTTTATGAGGGTGCTACCAAAGTTCAAGTTACTTTCAGGAACTTCACCCTTTGTGCACAATGGAACATTACCGTTAACTGAACTAAACTAAGATACTGGCTGTCCCACTCTATATGTTATGAGTTAGGTTCCTGAATTCAGTTTGCATTTGGGTATTCCATGAATCTGAGCAGTGTCCACGCAATACCTATACAGTTCCAACTCACCCTGAGTAGTTATGTACACATCCTTAACTCAAAATGGATAGAATGGAAAGTAATGCTTTCAGCTCAATAGAGTGTAGAGATGAAATATGCTGAAAAGTAATATTTGCTATCTTGATATAAACATCATTATTTTACTTACCAAATGATTTAGCGTCAGATACAACCAATTTTATGAGTGTTCTACCAATGTTCCAGAAGTTACTTTCAGTAACTGCACCTTTTGTTCACCATGGAACATTAACGTTTACAGAACGAAACAAAGATATTGTCTCTTCCACTCTAAATGTGATCAGGTAGTCTCCCGAATTCAGCTTGCATTTGATTATTCCATAGTTCTGAACAGTGTACATCAAATATCCATAGAGTTCCAACGCACCCTGAGTAGTTATGCATACATCCTTAACTCAAATTGAATAGAATAGAATGTAATGCTTTCAGCTCAAAGCAGTATTGAGTTGAATATTGCTGAAAACTACTAAGGGCTAACTTCGTGTAATCATTATTATTTTACTTACCATATAATTCATCGTAGTCTGCAACCAATTTTATGAGGGTGCTACCAAAGTTCAAGTTACTTTCAGGAACTTCACCCTTTGTGCACAATGGAACATTACCGTTAACTGAACTAAACTAAGATACTGGCTGTCCCACTCTATATGTTATGAGTTAGGTTCCTGAATTCAGTTTGCATTTGGGTATTCCATGAATCTGAGCTGTGTCCATGCAATACCTATACAGTTCCAACTCACCCTGTGTAGTTATGTACACATCCTTAACTCAAAATGCATAGAAAGGAAAGTAATGCTTTCAGCTCAATAGAGTGTAGAGATGAAATTTGCTGAAAAGTAATATTTGCTATCTTGATGTAAACATTATTATTTTACTTACCAAATGATTTAGCGTCGGATACAACCAATTTCATGAGTGTTCTACCAATGTTCCAGAAGTTACTTTCAGTAACTGCACCTTTTGTACACAATGGAACATTAACGTTTACAGAACGAAACAAAGATATTGTCTGTTCCACTCTAAATGTAATCAGGTAGTCTCCCGAATTCAGCTTGCATTTGATTATTCCATGGTTATGAGCAGTGTACATCAAATATCTATACAGTTCCAACGCACCATGAGTAGTTATGCATACATCCTTAATCAAATTGAATAGAATAGAATGTAATGCTTTCAGCTCAAAGCAGTATTGAGTTGAATATTGCTGAAAACTACTAAGGGCTAACTTCGTGTAATCATTATTATTTTACTTACCATATAATTCATAGTAGTCTGCCACCAATTTTATGAGGGTGCTACCAAAGTTCAAGTTACTTTCAGGAACTTCACCTTTTGTGCACAGTGCAACATTACCGTTTACTGAACTAAACAAAGATAGTGGCTGTTCCACTCTATATGTTATGAGTTAGGTTCCTGAATTCAGTTTGCATTTGGGTATTCCATGAATCGGAGCAGTGTCCATGCAATACCTATACAGTTCCAACTCACCCTGAGCAGTTATGTACACATCCTTAACTCAAACTGCATAGAATACAAAGTAATGCTTTCAGCTCAATAGAGTGTAGAGATGAAATTTGCTGAAAAGTAATATTTGCTATCTTGATATAAACATCATTATATTACTTACCAAATGATTTAGCGTCGGATACAACCAATTTTATGAGTGTTCTACCAATGTTCCAGAAGTTACTTTCAGTAACTGCACCTTTTGTACACAATGGAACATTAACGTTTACAGAACGAAACAAAGATATTGTCTGTTCCACTCTAAATGTAATCAGGTAGTCTCCCGAATTCAGCTTGCATTTGATTATTCCATGGTTATGAGCGGTGTACATCAAATATCTATACAGTTCCAACGCACCATGAGTAGTTATGCATACATCCTTAACTCAAATTGAATAGAATAGAATGTAATGCTTTCAGCTCAAAGCAGTATTGAGTTGAATATTGCTGAAAACTACTAAGGGCTAACTTCGTGTAATCATTATTATTTTCCTTACCATATAATTCATCGTAGTCTGCCACCAATTTTATGAGGGTGCTACCAAAGTTCAAGTTACTTTCAGGAACTTCACCCTTTGTGCACAATGGAACATTACCGTTAACTGAACTAAACTAAGATACTGGCTGTCCCACTCTATATGTTATGAGTTAGGTTCCTGAATTCAGTTTGCATTTGGGTATTCCATGAATCTGAGCAGTGTCCATGCAATACCTATACAGTTCCAACTCACCCTGAGTAGTTATGTACACATCCTTAACTCAAAATGGATAGAATGGAAAGTAATGCTTTCAGCTCAATAGAGTGTAGAGATGAAATTTGTTGAAAAGTACTATTTCCTATCTTGATATAAACATCATTATTTTACTTACCAAATGATTTAGAGTCGTATACAACCAATTTTATGAGTGTTCTACCAATGTTCCAGAAGTTACTTTCAGTAACTGCACCTTTTGTACACAATGGAACATTAACGTTTACAGAACGAAACAAAGATATTGTCTCTTCCACTCTAAATGTGATCAGGTAGTCTCCCGAATTCAGCTTGCATTTGATTATTCCATAGTTCTGAGCAGTGTACATCAAATATCTATAGAGTTCCAACGCACCCTGAGTAGTTATGCATACATCCTTAACTCAAATTGAATAGAATAGAATGTAATGCTTTCAGCTCAAAGCAGTATTGAGTTGAATATTGCTGAAAACTACTAACTTCATGTAATCATTATTATTTTACTTACCATATAATTCATAGTAGTCTGCAACCAATTTTATGAGGGTGCTACCAAAGTTCAAGTTACTTTCAGGAACTTCACCCTTTGTGCACAATGGAACATTACCGTTAACAGAACTAAACTAAGATACTGGCTGTCCCACTCTATATGTTATGAGTTAGGTTCCTGAATTCAGTTTGCATTTGGGTATTCCATGAATCTGAGCAGTGTCCATGCAATACCTATACAGTTCCAACTCACCCTGTGTAGTTATGTACACATCCTTAAATCAAAATGCATAGAATGGAAAGTAATGCTTTCAGCTCAATAGAGTGTAGAGATGAAATATGCTGAAAAGTAATATTTGCTATCTTGATATAAACATCATTATTTTACTTACCAAATGATTTAGCGTCAGATACAACCAATTTTATGAGTGTTCTACCAATGTTCCAGAAGTTACTTTCAGTAACTGCACCTTTTGTTCACCATGGAACATTAACGTTTACAGAACGAAACAAAGATATTGTCTGTTCCACTCTAAATGTAATCAGGTAGTCTCCCGAATTCAGCTTGCATTTGATTATTCCATGGTTATGAGCAGTGTACATCAAATATCTATACAGTTCCAACGCACCATGAGTAGTTATGCATACATCCTTAATCAAATTGAATAGAATAGAATGTGATGCTTTCAGCACAAAGCAGTATTGAGTTGAATATTGCTGAAAACTACTAAGGGCTAACTTCATGTAATCATTATTATTTTCCTTACCATATAATTCATAGAAGTCTGCAACCAATTTTATGAGGGTGCTACCAAAGTTCAAGTTACTTTCAGGAACTTCACCCTTTGTGCACAATGGAACATTACCGTTAACAGAACTAAACTAAGATACTGGCTGTCCCACTCTATATGTTATGAGTTAGGTTCCTGAATTCAGTTTGCATTTGGGTATTCCATGAATCTGAGCAGTGTCCATGCAATACCTATACAGTTCCAACTCACCCTGAGTAGTTATGTACACATCCTTAACTCAAAATGGATAGAATGGAAAGTAATGCTTTCAGCTCAATAGAGTGTAGAGATGAAATTTGTTGAAAAGTACTATTTCCTATCTTGATATAAACATCATTATTTTACTTACCAAATGATTTAGAGTCGTATACAACCAATTTTATGAGTGTTCTACCAATGTTCCAGAAGTTACTTTCAGTAACTGCACCTTTTGTACACAATGGAACATTAACGTTTACAGAACGAAACAAAGATATTGTCTCTTCCACTCTAAATGTGATCAGGTAGTCTCCCGAATTCAGCTTGCATTTGATTATTCCATAGTTCTGAGCAGTGTACATCAAATATCTATAGAGTTCCAACGCACCCTGAGTAGTTATGCATACATCCTTAACTCAAATTGAATAGAATAGAATGTAATGCTTTCAGCTCAAAGCAGTATTGAGTTGAATATTGCTGAAAACTACTAAGGGCTGACTTCGTGTAATCATTATTATTTTACTTACCATATAATTCATCGTAGTCTGCAACCAATTTTATGAGGGTGCTACCAAAGTTCAAGTTACTTTCAGGAACTTCACCCTTTGTGCACAATGGAACATTACCGTTAACTGAACTAAACTAAGATACTGGCTGTCCCACTCTATATGTTATGAGTTAGGTTCCTGAATTCAGTTTGCATTTGGGTATTCCATGAATCTGAGCTGTGTCCATGCAATACCTATACAGTTCCAACTCACCCTGTGTAGTTATGTACACATCCTTAACTCAAAATGCATAGAAAGGAAAGTAATGCTTTCAGCTCAATAGAGTGTAGAGATGAAATTTGCTGAAAAGTAATATTTGCTATCTTGATGTAAACATTATTATTTTACTTACCAAATGATTTAGCGTCGGATACAACCAATTTCATGAGTGTTCTACCAATGTTCCAGAAGTTACTTTCAGTAACTGCACCTTTTGTACACAATGGAACATTAACGTTTACAGAACGAAACAAAGATATTGTCTGTTCCACTCTAAATGTAATCAGGTAGTCTCCCGAATTCAGCTTGCATTTGATTATTCCATGGTTATGAGCAGTGTACATCAAATATCTATACAGTTCCAACGCACCATGAGTAGTTATGCATACATCCTTAATCAAATTGAATAGAATAGAATGTAATGCTTTCAGCTCAAAGCAGTATTGAGTTGAATATTGCTGAAAACTACTAAGGGCTAACTTCGTGTAATCATTATTATTTTACTTACCATATAATTCATAGTAGTCTGCCACCAATTTTATGAGGGTGCTACCAAAGTTCAAGTTACTTTCAGGAACTTCACCTTTTGTGCACAGTGCAACATTACCGTTTACTGAACTAAACAAAGATAGTGGCTGTTCCACTCTATATGTTATGAGTTAGGTTCCTGAATTCAGTTTGCATTTGGGTATTCCATGAATCGGAGCAGTGTCCATGCAATACCTATACAGTTCCAACTCACCCTGAGCAGTTATGTACACATCCTTAACTCAAACTGCATAGAATACAAAGTAATGCTTTCAGCTCAATAGAGTGTAGAGATGAAATTTGCTGAAAAGTAATATTTGCTATCTTGATATAAACATCATTATATTACTTACCAAATGATTTAGCGTCGGATACAACCAATTTTATGAGTGTTCTACCAATGTTCCAGAAGTTACTTTCAGTAACTGCACCTTTTGTACACAATGGAACATTAACGTTTACAGAACGAAACAAAGATATTGTCTGTTCCACTCTAAATGTAATCAGGTAGTCTCCCGAATTCAGCTTGCATTTGATTATTCCATGGTTATGAGCGGTGTACATCAAATATCTATACAGTTCCAACGCACCATGAGTAGTTATGCATACATCCTTAACTCAAATTGAATAGAATAGAATGTAATGCTTTCAGCTCAAAGCAGTATTGAGTTGAATATTGCTGAAAACTACTAAGGGCTAACTTCGTGTAATCATTATTATTTTCCTTACCATATAATTCATCGTAGTCTGCCACCAATTTTATGAGGGTGCTACCAAAGTTCAAGTTACTTTCAGGAACTTCACCCTTTGTGCACAATGGAACATTACCGTTAACTGAACTAAACTAAGATACTGGCTGTCCCACTCTATATGTTATGAGTTAGGTTCCTGAATTCAGTTTGCATTTGGGTATTCCATGAATCTGAGCAGTGTCCATGCAATACCTATACAGTTCCAACTCACCCTGAGTAGTTATGTACACATCCTTAACTCAAAATGGATAGAATGGAAAGTAATGCTTTCAGCTCAATAGAGTGTAGAGATGAAATTTGTTGAAAAGTACTATTTCCTATCTTGATATAAACATCATTATTTTACTTACCAAATGATTTAGAGTCGTATACAACCAATTTTATGAGTGTTCTACCAATGTTCCAGAAGTTACTTTCAGTAACTGCACCTTTTGTACACAATGGAACATTAACGTTTACAGAACGAAACAAAGATATTGTCTCTTCCACTCTAAATGTGATCAGGTAGTCTCCCGAATTCAGCTTGCATTTGATTATTCCATAGTTCTGAGCAGTGTACATCAAATATCTATAGAGTTCCAACGCACCCTGAGTAGTTATGCATACATCCTTAACTCAAATTGAATAGAATAGAATGTAATGCTTTCAGCTCAAAGCAGTATTGAGTTGAATATTGCTGAAAACTACTAACTTCATGTAATCATTATTATTTTACTTACCATATAATTCATAGTAGTCTGCAACCAATTTTATGAGGGTGCTACCAAAGTTCAAGTTACTTTCAGGAACTTCACCCTTTGTGCACAATGGAACATTACCGTTAACAGAACTAAACTAAGATACTGGCTGTCCCACTCTATATGTTATGAGTTAGGTTCCTGAATTCAGTTTGCATTTGGGTATTCCATGAATCTGAGCAGTGTCCATGCAATACCTATACAGTTCCAACTCACCCTGTGTAGTTATGTACACATCCTTAACTCAAAATGCATAGAATGGAAAGTAATGCTTTCAGCTCAATAGAGTGTAGAGATGAAATATGCTGAAAAGTAATATTTGCTATCTTGATATAAACATCATTATTTTACTTACCAAATGATTTAGCGTCAGATACAACCAATTTTATGAGTGTTCTACCAATGTTCCAGAAGTTACTTTCAGTAACTGCACCTTTTGTTCACCATGGAACATTAACGTTTACAGAACGAAACAAAGATATTGTCTGTTCCACTCTAAATGTAATCAGGTAGTCTCCCGAATTCAGCTTGCATTTGATTATTCCATGGTTATGAGCAGTGTACATCAAATATCTATACAGTTCCAACGCACCATGAGTAGTTATGCATACATCCTTAATCAAATTGAATAGAATAGAATGTGATGCTTTCAGCACAAAGCAGTATTGAGTTGAATATTGCTGAAAACTACTAAGGGCTAACTTCATGTAATCATTATTATTTTCCTTACCATATAATTCATAGAAGTCTGCAACCAATTTTATGAGGGTGCTACCAAAGTTCAAGTTACTTTCAGGAACTTCACCCTTTGTGCACAATGGAACATTACCGTTAACAGAACTAAACTAAGATACTGGCTGTCCCACTCTATATGTTATGAGTTAGGTTCCTGAATTCAGTTTGCATTTGGGTATTCCATGAATCTGAGCAGTGTCCATGCAATACCTATACAGTTCCAACTCACCCTGAGTAGTTATGTACACATCCTTAACTCAAAATGGATAGAATGGAAAGTAATGCTTTCAGCTCAATAGAGTGTAGAGATGAAATTTGTTGAAAAGTACTATTTCCTATCTTGATATAAACATCATTATTTTACTTACCAAATGATTTAGAGTCGTATACAACCAATTTTATGAGTGTTCTACCAATGTTCCAGAAGTTACTTTCAGTAACTGCACCTTTTGTACACAATGGAACATTAACGTTTACAGAACGAAACAAAGATATTGTCTCTTCCACTCTAAATGTGATCAGGTAGTCTCCCGAATTCAGCTTGCATTTGATTATTCCATAGTTCTGAGCAGTGTACATCAAATATCTATAGAGTTCCAACGCACCCTGAGTAGTTATGCATACATCCTTAACTCAAATTGAATAGAATAGAATGTAATGCTTTCAGCTCAAAGCAGTATTGAGTTGAATATTGCTGAAAACTACTAACTTCATGTAATCATTATTATTTTACTTACCATATAATTCATAGTAGTCTGCAACCAATTTTATGAGGGTGCTACCAAAGTTCAAGTTACTTTCAGGAACTTCACCCTTTGTGCACAATGGAACATTACCGTTAACAGAACTAAACTAAGATACTGGCTGTCCCACTCTATATGTTATGAGTTAGGTTCCTGAATTCAGTTTGCATTTGGGTATTCCATGAATCTGAGCAGTGTCCATGCAATACCTATACAGTTCCAACTCACCCTGTGTAGTTATGTACACATCCTTAAATCAAAATGCATAGAATGGAAAGTAATGCTTTCAGCTCAATAGAGTGTAGAGATGAAATATGCTGAAAAGTAATATTTGCTATCTTGATATAAACATCATTATTTTACTTACCAAATGATTTAGCGTCAGATACAACCAATTTTATGAGTGTTCTACCAATGTTCCAGAAGTTACTTTCAGTAACTGCACCTTTTGTTCACCATGGAACATTAACGTTTACAGAACGAAACAAAGATATTGTCTCTTCCACTCTAAATGTGATCAGGTAGTCTCCCGAATTCAGCTTGCATTTGATTATTCCATAGTTCTGAACAGTGTACATCAAATATCCATAGAGTTCCAACGCACCCTGAGTAGTTATGCATACATCCTTAACTCAAATTGAATAGAATAGAATGTAATGCTTTCAGCTCAAAGCAGTATTGAGTTGAATATTGCTGAAAACTACTAAGGGCTAACTTCGTGTAATCATTATTATTTTACTTACCATATAATTCATAGTAGTCTGCCACCAATTTTATGAGGGTGCTACCAAAGTTCAAGTTACTTTCAGGAACTTCACCTTTTGTGCACAGTGCAACATTACCGTTTACTGAACTAAACAAAGATAGTGGCTGTTCCACTCTATATGTTATGAGTTAGGTTCCTGAATTCAGTTTGCATTTGAGTATTCCATGAATCTGAGCAGTGTCCATGCAATACCTATACAGTTCCAACTCACCCTGAGCAGTTATGTACACATCCTTAACTCAAACTGCATAGAATACAAAGTAATGCTTTCAGCTCAATAGAGTGTAGAGATGAAATTTGCTGAAAAGTAATATTTGCTATCTTGATATAAACATCATTATATTACTTACCAAATGATTTAGCGTCGGATACAACCAATTTTATGAGTGTTCTACCAATGTTCCAGAAGTTACTTTCAGTAACTGCACCTTTTGTACACAATGGAACATTAACGTTTACAGAACGAAACAAAGATATTGTCTGTTCCACTCTAAATGTAATCAGGTAGTCTCCCGAATTCAGCTTGCATTTGATTATTCCATGGTTATGAGCAGTGTACATCAAATATCTATACAGTTCCAACGCACCATGAGTAGTTATGCATACATCCTTAACTCAAATTGAATAGAATAGAATGTAATGCTTTCAGCTCAAAGCAGTATTGAGTTGAATATTGCTGAAAACTACTAACTTCATGTAATCATTATTATTTTCCTTACCATATAATTCATAGTAGTCTGCAACCAATTTTATGAGGGTGCTACCAAAGTTCAAGTTACTTTCAGGAACTTCACCCTTTGTGCACAATGGAACATTACCGTTAACAGAACTAAACTAAGATACTGGCTGTCCCACTCTATATGTTATGAGTTAGGTTCCTGAATTCAGTTTGCATTTGGGTATTCCATGAATCTGAGCAGTGTCCATGCAATACCTATACAGTTCCAACTCACCCTGTGTAGTTATGTACACATCCTTAAATCAAAATGCATAGAATGGAAAGTAATGCTTTCAGCTCAATAGAGTGTAGAGATGAAATATGCTGAAAAGTAATATTTGCTATCTTGATATAAACATCATTATTTTACTTACCAAATGATTTAGCGTCAGATACAACCAATTTTATGAGTGTTCTACCAATGTTCCAGAAGTTACTTTCAGTAACTGCACCTTTTGTTCACCATGGAACATTAACGTTTACAGAACGAAACAAAGATATTGTCTCTTCCACTCTAAATGTGATCAGGTAGGCTCCCGAATTCAGCTTGCATTTGATTATTCCATGGTTCTGAGCAGTGTACATCAAATATCTATAGAGTTCCAACGCACCCTGAGTAGTTATGCATACATCCTTAACTCAAATTGAATAGAATAGAATGTAATGCTTTCAGCTCAAAGCAGTATTGAGTTGAATATTGCTGAAAACTACTAAGGGCTAACTTCATGTCATCATTATTATTTTACTTACCATATAATTCATCGTAGTCTGCAACCAATTTTATGAGGGTGCTACCAAAGTTCAAGTTACTTTCAGGAACTTCACCCTTTGTGCACAATGGAACATTACCGTTAACTGAACTAAACTAAGATACTGGCTGTCCCACTCTATATGTTATGAGTTAGGTTCCTGAATTCAGTTTGCATTTGGGTATTCCATGAATCTGAGCAGTGTCCATGCAATACCTATACAGTTCCAACTCACCCTGTGTAGTTATGTACACATCCTTAACTCAAAATGCATAGAAAGGAAAGTAATGCTTTCAGCTCAATAGAGTGTAGAGATGAAATTTGCTGAAAAGTAATATTTGCTATCTTGATGTAAACATTATTATTTTACTTACCAAATGATTTAGCGTCGGATACAACCAATTTCATGAGTGTTCTACCAATGTTCCAGAAGTTACTTTCAGTAACTGCACCTTTTGTACACAATGGAACATTAACGTTTACAGAACGAAACAAAGATATTGTCTGTTCCACTCTAAATGTAATCAGGTAGTCTCCCGAATTCAGCTTGCATTTGATTATTCCATGGTTATGAGCAGTGTACATCAAATATCTATACAGTTCCAACGCACCATGAGTAGTTATGCATACATCCTTAATCAAATTGAATAGAATAGAATGTGATGCTTTCAGCACAAAGCAGTATTGAGTTGAATATTGCTGAAAACTACTAAGGGCTAACTTCATGTAATCATTATTATTTTCCTTACCATATAATTCATAGTAGTCTGCAACCAATTTTATGAGGGTGCTACCAAAGTTCAAGTTACTTTCAGGAACTTCACCCTTTGTGCACAATGGAACATTACCGTTAACAGAACTAAACTAAGATACTGGCTGTCCCACTCTATATGTTATGAGTTAGGTTCCTGAATTCAGTTTGCATTTGGGTATTCCATGAATCTGAGCAGTGTCCATGCAATACCTATACAGTTCCAACTCACCCTGAGTAGTTATGTACACATCCTTAACTCAAAATGGATAGAATGGAAAGTAATGCTTTCAGCTCAATAGAGTGTAGAGATGAAATATGCTGAAAAGTAATATTTGCTATCTTGATATAAACATCATTATTTTACTTACCAAATGATTTAGAGTCGTATACAACCAATTTTATGATTGTTCTACCAATGTTCCAGAAGTTACTTTCAGTAACTGCACCTTTTGTACACAATGGAACATTAACGTTTACAGAACGAAACAAAGATATTGTCTCTTCCACTCTAAATGTGATCAGGTAGTCTCCCGAATTCAGCTTGCATTTGATTATTCCATAGTTCTGAGCAGTGTACATCAAATATCTATAGAGTTCCAACGCACCCTGAGTAGTTATGCATACATCCTTAACTCAAATTGAATAGAATAGAATGTAATGCTTTCAGCTCAAAGCAGTATTGAGTTGAATATTGCTGAAAACTACTAACTTCATGTAATCATTATTATTTTCCTTACCATATAATTCATAGTAGTCTGCAACCAATTTTATGAGGGTGCTACCAAAGTTCAAGTTACTTTCAGGAACTTCACCCTTTGTGCACAATGGAACATTACCGTTAACAGAACTAAACTAAGATACTGGCTGTCCCACTCTATATGTTATGAGTTAGGTTCCTGAATTCAGTTTGCATTTGGGTATTCCATGAATCTGAGCAGTGTCCATGCAATACCTATACAGTTCCAACTCACCCTGTGTAGTTATGTACACATCCTTAAATCAAAATGCATAGAATGGAAAGTAATGCTTTCAGCTCAATAGTGTAGAGATGAAATATGCTGAAAAGTAATATTTGCTATCTGGATATAAACATCATTATTTTACTTACCAAATGATTTAGCGTCAGATACAACCAATTTTATGAGTGTTCTACCAATGTTCCAGAAGTTACTTTCAGTAACTGCACCTTTTGTTCACCATGGAACATTAACGTTTACAGAACGAAACAAAGATATTGTCTCTTCCACTCTAAATGTGATCAGGTAGTCTCCCGAATTCAGCTTGCATTTGATTATTCCATAGTTCTGAACAGTGTACATCAAATATCCATAGAGTTCCAACGCACCCTGAGTAGTTATGCATACATCCTTAACTCAAATTGAATAGAATAGAATGTAATGCTTTCAGCTCAAAGCAGTATTGAGTTGAATATTGCTGAAAACTACTAAGGGCTAACTTCGTGTAATCATTATTATTTTACTTACCATATAATTCATAGTAGTCTGCCACCAATTTTATGAGGGTGCTACCAAAGTTCAAGTTACTTTCAGGAACTTCACCTTTTGTGCACAGTGCAACATTACCGTTTACTGAACTAAACAAAGATAGTGGCTGTTCCACTCTATATGTTATGAGTTAGGTTCCTGAATTCAGTTTGCATTTGAGTATTCCATGAATCTGAGCAGTGTCCATGCAATACCTATACAGTTCCAACTCACCCTGAGCAGTTATGTACACATCCTTAACTCAAACTGCATAGAATACAAAGTAATGCTTTCAGCTCAATAGAGTGTAGAGATGAAATTTGCTGAAAAGTAATATTTGCTATCTTGATATAAACATCATTATATTACTTACCAAATGATTTAGCGTCGGATACAACCAATTTTATGAGTGTTCTACCAATGTTCCAGAAGTTACTTTCAGTAACTGCACCTTTTGTACACAATGGAACATTAACGTTTACAGAACGAAACAAAGATATTGTCTGTTCCACTCTAAATGTAATCAGGTAGTCTCCCGAATTCAGCTTGCATTTGATTATTCCATGGTTATGAGCAGTGTACATCAAATATCTATACAGTTCCAACGCACCATGAGTAGTTATGCATACATCCTTAACTCAAATTGAATAGAATAGAATGTAATGCTTTCAGCTCAAAGCAGTATTGAGTTGAATATTGCTGAAAACTACTAACTTCATGTAATCATTATTATTTTCCTTACCATATAATTCATAGTAGTCTGCAACCAATTTTATGAGGGTGCTACCAAAGTTCAAGTTACTTTCAGGAACTTCACCCTTTGTGCACAATGGAACATTACCGTTAACAGAACTAAACTAAGATACTGGCTGTCCCACTCTATATGTTATGAGTTAGGTTCCTGAATTCAGTTTGCATTTGGGTATTCCATGAATCTGAGCAGTGTCCATGCAATACCTATACAGTTCCAACTCACCCTGTGTAGTTATGTACACATCCTTAAATCAAAATGCATAGAATGGAAAGTAATGCTTTCAGCTCAATAGAGTGTAGAGATGAAATATGCTGAAAAGTAATATTTGCTATCTTGATATAAACATCATTATTTTACTTACCAAATGATTTAGCGTCAGATACAACCAATTTTATGAGTGTTCTACCAATGTTCCAGAAGTTACTTTCAGTAACTGCACCTTTTGTTCACCATGGAACATTAACGTTTACAGAACGAAACAAAGATATTGTCTCTTCCACTCTAAATGTGATCAGGTAGGCTCCCGAATTCAGCTTGCATTTGATTATTCCATGGTTCTGAGCAGTGTACATCAAATATCTATAGAGTTCCAACGCACCCTGAGTAGTTATGCATACATCCTTAACTCAAATTGAATAGAATAGAATGTAATGCTTTCAGCTCAAAGCAGTATTGAGTTGAATATTGCTGAAAACTACTAAGGGCTAACTTCATGTCATCATTATTATTTTACTTACCATATAATTCATCGTAGTCTGCAACCAATTTTATGAGGGTGCTACCAAAGTTCAAGTTACTTTCAGGAACTTCACCCTTTGTGCACAATGGAACATTACCGTTAACTGAACTAAACTAAGATACTGGCTGTCCCACTCTATATGTTATGAGTTAGGTTCCTGAATTCAGTTTGCATTTGGGTATTCCATGAATCTGAGCAGTGTCCATGCAATACCTATACAGTTCCAACTCACCCTGTGTAGTTATGTACACATCCTTAACTCAAAATGCATAGAAAGGAAAGTAATGCTTTCAGCTCAATAGAGTGTAGAGATGAAATTTGCTGAAAAGTAATATTTGCTATCTTGATGTAAACATTATTATTTTACTTACCAAATGATTTAGCGTCGGATACAACCAATTTCATGAGTGTTCTACCAATGTTCCAGAAGTTACTTTCAGTAACTGCACCTTTTGTACACAATGGAACATTAACGTTTACAGAACGAAACAAAGATATTGTCTGTTCCACTCTAAATGTAATCAGGTAGTCTCCCGAATTCAGCTTGCATTTGATTATTCCATGGTTATGAGCAGTGTACATCAAATATCTATACAGTTCCAACGCACCATGAGTAGTTATGCATACATCCTTAATCAAATTGAATAGAATAGAATGTGATGCTTTCAGCACAAAGCAGTATTGAGTTGAATATTGCTGAAAACTACTAAGGGCTAACTTCATGTAATCATTATTATTTTCCTTACCATATAATTCATAGTAGTCTGCAACCAATTTTATGAGGGTGCTACCAAAGTTCAAGTTACTTTCAGGAACTTCACCCTTTGTGCACAATGGAACATTACCGTTAACAGAACTAAACTAAGATACTGGCTGTCCCACTCTATATGTTATGAGTTAGGTTCCTGAATTCAGTTTGCATTTGGGTATTCCATGAATCTGAGCAGTGTCCATGCAATACCTATACAGTTCCAACTCACCCTGAGTAGTTATGTACACATCCTTAACTCAAAATGGATAGAATGGAAAGTAATGCTTTCAGCTCAATAGAGTGTAGAGATGAAATATGCTGAAAAGTAATATTTGCTATCTTGATATAAACATCATTATTTTACTTACCAAATGATTTAGAGTCGTATACAACCAATTTTATGATTGTTCTACCAATGTTCCAGAAGTTACTTTCAGTAACTGCACCTTTTGTACACAATGGAACATTAACGTTTACAGAACGAAACAAAGATATTGTCTCTTCCACTCTAAATGTGATCAGGTAGTCTCCCGAATTCAGCTTGCATTTGATTATTCCATAGTTCTGAGCAGTGTACATCAAATATCTATAGAGTTCCAACGCACCCTGAGTAGTTATGCATACATCCTTAACTCAAATTGAATAGAATAGAATGTAATGCTTTCAGCTCAAAGCAGTATTGAGTTGAATATTGCTGAAAACTACTAACTTCATGTAATCATTATTATTTTCCTTACCATATAATTCATAGTAGTCTGCAACCAATTTTATGAGGGTGCTACCAAAGTTCAAGTTACTTTCAGGAACTTCACCCTTTGTGCACAATGGAACATTACCGTTAACAGAACTAAACTAAGATACTGGCTGTCCCACTCTATATGTTATGAGTTAGGTTCCTGAATTCAGTTTGCATTTGGGTATTCCATGAATCTGAGCAGTGTCCATGCAATACCTATACAGTTCCAACTCACCCTGTGTAGTTATGTACACATCCTTAAATCAAAATGCATAGAATGGAAAGTAATGCTTTCAGCTCAATAGTGTAGAGATGAAATATGCTGAAAAGTAATATTTGCTATCTGGATATAAACATCATTATTTTACTTACCAAATGATTTAGCGTCAGATACAACCAATTTTATGAGTGTTCTACCAATGTTCCAGAAGTTACTTTCAGTAACTGCACCTTTTGTTCACCATGGAACATTAACGTTTACAGAACGAAACAAAGATATTGTCTCTTCCACTCTAAATGTGATCAGGTAGTCTCCCGAATTCAGCTTGCATTTGATTATTCCATAGTTCTGAACAGTGTACATCAAATATCCATAGAGTTCCAACGCACCCTGAGTAGTTATGCATACATCCTTAACTCAAATTGAATAGAATAGAATGTAATGCTTTCAGCTCAAAGCAGTATTGAGTTGAATATTGCTGAAAACTACTAAGGGCTAACTTCGTGTAATCATTATTATTTTACTTACCATATAATTCATAGTAGTCTGCCACCAATTTTATGAGGGTGCTACCAAAGTTCAAGTTACTTTCAGGAACTTCACCTTTTGTGCACAGTGCAACATTACCGTTTACTGAACTAAACAAAGATAGTGGCTGTTCCACTCTATATGTTATGAGTTAGGTTCCTGAATTCAGTTTGCATTTGGGTATTCCATGAATCTGAGCAGTGTCCATGCAATACCTATACAGTTCCAACTCACCCTGAGCAGTTATGTACACATCCTTAACTCAAACTGCATAGAATACAAAGTAATGCTTTCAGCTCAATAGAGTGTAGAGATGAAATTTGCTGAAAAGTAATATTTGCTATCTTGATATAAACATCATTATATTACTTACCAAATGATTTAGCGTCGGATACAACCAATTTTATGAGTGTTCTACCAATGTTCCAGAAGTTACTTTCAGTAACTGCACCTTTTGTACACAATGGAACATTAACGTTTACAGAACGAAACAAAGATATTGTCTGTTCCACTCTAAATGTAATCAGGTAGTCTCCCGAATTCAGCTTGCATTTGATTATTCCATGGTTATGAGCAGTGTACATCAAATATCTATACAGTTCCAACGCACCATGAGTAGTTATGCATACATCCTTAACTCAAATTGAATAGAATAGAATGTAATGCTTTCAGCTCAAAGCAGTATTGAGTTGAATATTGCTGAAAACTACTAAGGGCTAACTTCGTGTCATCATTATTATTTTCCTTACCATATAATTCATCGCAGTCTGCCACCAATTTTATGAGGGTGCTACCAAAGTTCAAGTTACTTTCAGGAACTTCACCCTTTGTGCACAATGGAACATTACCGTTAACTGAACTAAACTAAGATACTGGCTGTCCCACTCTATATGTTATGAGTTAGGTTCCTGAATTCAGTTTGCATTTGGGTATTCCATGAATCTGAGCAGTGTCCACGCAATACCTATACAGTTCCAACTCACCCTGAGTAGTTATGTACACATCCTTAACTCAAAATGGATAGAATGGAAAGTAATGCTTTCAGCTCAATAGAGTGTAGAGATGAAATATGCTGAAAAGTAATATTTGCTATCTTGATATAAACATCATTATTTTACTTACCAAATGATTTAGCGTCAGATACAACCAATTTTATGAGTGTTCTACCAATGTTCCAGAAGTTACTTTCAGTAACTGCACCTTTTGTTCACCATGGAACATTAACGTTTACAGAACGAAACAAAGATATTGTCTCTTCCACTCTAAATGTGATCAGGTAGGCTCCCGAATTCAGCTTGCATTTGATTATTCCATGGTTCTGAGCAGTGTACATCAAATATCTATAGAGTTCCAACGCACCCTGAGTAGTTATGCATACATCCTTAACTCAAATTGAATAGAATAGAATGTAATGCTTTCAGCTCAAAGCAGTATTGAGTTGAATATTGCTGAAAACTACTAAGGGCTAACTTCATGTCATCATTATTATTTTACTTACCATATAATTCATCGTAGTCTGCAACCAATTTTATGAGGGTGCTACCAAAGTTCAAGTTACTTTCAGGAACTTCACCCTTTGTGCACAATGGAACATTACCGTTAACTGAACTAAACTAAGATACTGGCTGTCCCACTCTATATGTTATGAGTTAGGTTCCTGAATTCAGTTTGCATTTGGGTATTCCATGAATCTGAGCTGTGTCCATGCAATACCTATACAGTTCCAACTCACCCTGTGTAGTTATGTACACATCCTTAACTCAAAATGCATAGAAAGGAAAGTAATGCTTTCAGCTCAATAGAGTGTAGAGATGAAATTTGCTGAAAAGTAATATTTGCTATCTTGATGTAAACATTATTATTTTACTTACCAAATGATTTAGCGTCGGATACAACCAATTTCATGAGTGTTCTACCAATGTTCCAGAAGTTACTTTCAGTAACTGCACCTTTTGTACACAATGGAACATTAACGTTTACAGAACGAAACAAAGATATTGTCTGTTCCACTCTAAATGTAATCAGGTAGTCTCCCGAATTCAGCTTGCATTTGATTATTCCATGGTTATGAGCAGTGTACATCAAATATCTATACAGTTCCAACGCACCATGAGTAGTTATGCATACATCCTTAATCAAATTGAATAGAATAGAATGTAATGCTTTCAGCTCAAAGCAGTATTGAGTTGAATATTGCTGAAAACTACTAAGGGCTAACTTCGTGTAATCATTATTATTTTACTTACCATATAATTCATAGTAGTCTGCCACCAATTTTATGAGGGTGCTACCAAAGTTCAAGTTACTTTCAGGAACTTCACCTTTTGTGCACAGTGCAACATTACCGTTTACTGAACTAAACAAAGATAGTGGCTGTTCCACTCTATATGTTATGAGTTAGGTTCCTGAATTCAGTTTGCATTTGGGTATTCCATGAATCTGAGCAGTGTCCATGCAATACCTATACAGTTCCAACTCACCCTGAGCAGTTATGTACACATCCTTAACTCAAACTGCATAGAATACAAAGTAATGCTTTCAGCTCAATAGAGTGTAGAGATGAAATTTGCTGAAAAGTAATATTTGCTATCTTGATATAAACATCATTATATTACTTACCAAATGATTTAGCGTCGGATACAACCAATTTTATGAGTGTTCTACCAATGTTCCAGAAGTTACTTTCAGTAACTGCACCTTTTGTACACAATGGAACATTAACGTTTACAGAACGAAACAAAGATATTGTCTGTTCCACTCTAAATGTAATCAGGTAGTCTCCCGAATTCAGCTTGCATTTGATTATTCCATGGTTATGAGCAGTGTACATCAAATATCTATACAGTTCCAACGCACCATGAGTAGTTATGCATACATCCTTAACTCAAATTGAATAGAATAGAATGTAATGCTTTCAGCTCAAAGCAGTATTGAGTTGAATATTGCTGAAAACTACTAAGGGCTAACTTCGTGTAATCATTATTATTTTCCTTACCATATAATTCATCGTAGTCTGCCACCAATTTTATGAGGGTGCTACCAAAGTTCAAGTTACTTTCAGGAACTTCACCCTTTGTGCACAATGGAACATTACCGTTAACGGAACTAAACTAAGATACTGGCTGTCCCACTCTATATGTTATGAGTTAGGTTCCTGAATTCAGTTTGCATTTGGGTATTCCATGAATCTGAGCAGTGTCCATGCAATACCTATACAGTTCCAACTCACCCTGAGTAGTTATGTACACATCCTTAACTCAAAATGGATAGAATGGAAAGTAATGCTTTCAGCTCAATAGAGTGTAGAGATGAAATTTGTTGAAAAGTACTATTTCCTATCTTGATATAAACATCATTATTTTACTTACCAAATGATTTAGAGTCGTATACAACCAATTTTATGAGTGTTCTACCAATGTTCCAGAAGTTACTTTCAGTAACTGCACCTTTTGTACACAATGGAACATTAACGTTTACAGAACGAAACAAAGATATTGTCTCTTCCACTCTAAATGTGATCAGGTAGTCTCCCGAATTCAGCTTGCATTTGATTATTCCATAGTTCTGAGCAGTGTACATCAAATATCTATAGAGTTCCAACGCACCCTGAGTAGTTATGCATACATCCTTAACTCAAATTGAATAGAATAGAATGTAATGCTTTCAGCTCAAAGCAGTATTGAGTTGAATATTGCTGAAAACTACTAACTTCATGTAATCATTATTATTTTACTTACCATATAATTCATAGTAGTCTGCAACCAATTTTATGAGGGTGCTACCAAAGTTCAAGTTACTTTCAGGAACTTCACCCTTTGTGCACAATGGAACATTACCGTTAACAGAACTAAACTAAGATACTGGCTGTCCCACTCTATATGTTATGAGTTAGGTTCCTGAATTCAGTTTGCATTTGGGTATTCCATGAATCTGAGCAGTGTCCATGCAATACCTATACAGTTCCAACTCACCCTGTGTAGTTATGTACACATCCTTAAATCAAAATGCATAGAATGGAAAGTAATGCTTTCAGCTCAATAGAGTGTAGAGATGAAATATGCTGAAAAGTAATATTTGCTATCTTGATATAAACATCATTATTTTACTTACCAAATGATTTAGCGTCAGATACAACCAATTTTATGAGTGTTCTACCAATGTTCCAGAAGTTACTTTCAGTAACTGCACCTTTTGTTCACCATGGAACATTAACGTTTACAGAACGAAACAAAGATATTGTCTGTTCCACTCTAAATGTAATCAGGTAGTCTCCCGAATTCAGCTTGCATTTGATTATTCCATGGTTATGAACAGTGTACATCAAATATCTATACAGTTCCAACGCACCATGAGTAGTTATGCATACATCCTTAACTCAAATTGAATAGAATAGAATGTAATGCTTTCAGCTCAAAGCAGTATTGAGTTGAATATTGCTGAAAACTACTAAGGGCTAACTTCGTGTAATCATTATTATTTTCCTTACCATATAATTCATCGTAGTCTGCCACCAATTTTATGAGGGTGCTACCAAAGTTCAAGTTACTTTCAGGAACTTCACCCTTTGTGCACAATGGAACATTACCGTTAACTGAACTAAACTAAGATACTGGCTGTCCCACTCTATATGTTATGAGTTAGGTTCCTGAATTCAGTTTGCATTTGGGTATTCCATGAATCTGAGCAGTGTCCACGCAATACCTATACAGTTCCAACTCACCCTGAGTAGTTATGTACACATCCTTAACTCAAAATGGATAGAATGGAAAGTAATGCTTTCAGCTCAATAGAGTGTAGAGATGAAATATGCTGAAAAGTAATATTTGCTATCTTGATATAAACATCATTATTTTACTTACCAAATGATTTAGCGTCAGATACAACCAATTTTATGAGTGTTCTACCAATGTTCCAGAAGTTACTTTCAGTAACTGCACCTTTTGTTCACCATGGAACATTAACGTTTACAGAACGAAACAAAGATATTGTCTCTTCCACTCTAAATGTGATCAGGTAGGCTCCCGAATTCAGCTTGCATTTGATTATTCCATGGTTCTGAGCAGTGTACATCAAATATCTATAGAGTTCCAACGTACCCTGAGTAGTTATGCATACATCCTTAACTCAAATTGAATAGAATAGAATGTAATGCTTTCAGCTCAAAGCAGTATTGAGTTGAATATTGCTGAAAACTACTAAGGGCTAACTTCATGTCATCATTATTATTTTACTTACCATATAATTCATCGTAGTCTGCAACCAATTTTATGAGGGTGCTACCAAAGTTCAAGTTACTTTCAGGAACTTCACCCTTTGTGCACAATGGAACATTACCGTTAACTGAACTAAACTAAGATACTGGCTGTCCCACTCTATATGTTATGAGTTAGGTTCCTGAATTCAGTTTGCATTTGGGTATTCCATGAATCTGAGCAGTGTCCATGCAATACCTATACAGTTCCAACTCACCCTGTGTAGTTATGTACACATCCTTAACTCAAAATGCATAGAAAGGAAAGTAATGCTTTCAGCTCAATAGAGTGTAGAGATGAAATTTGCTGAAAAGTAATATTTGCTATCTTGATGTAAACATTATTATTTTACTTACCAAATGATTTAGCGTCGGATACAACCAATTTCATGAGTGTTCTACCAATGTTCCAGAAGTTACTTTCAGTAACTGCACCTTTTGTACACAATGGAACATTAACGTTTACAGAACGAAACAAAGATATTGTCTGTTCCACTCTAAATGTAATCAGGTAGTCTCCCGAATTCAGCTTGCATTTGATTATTCCATGGTTATGAGCAGTGTACATCAAATATCTATACAGTTCCAACGCACCATGAGTAGTTATGCATACATCCTTAATCAAATTGAATAGAATAGAATGTGATGCTTTCAGCACAAAGCAGTATTGAGTTGAATATTGCTGAAAACTACTAAGGGCTAACTTCATGTAATCATTATTATTTTCCTTACCATATAATTCATAGAAGTCTGCAACCAATTTTATGAGGGTGCTACCAAAGTTCAAGTTACTTTCAGGAACTTCACCCTTTGTGCACAATGGAACATTACCGTTAACAGAACTAAACTAAGATACTGGCTGTCCCACTCTATATGTTATGAGTTAGGTTCCTGAATTCAGTTTGCATTTGGGTATTCCATGAATCTGAGCAGTGTCCATGCAATACCTATACAGTTCCAACTCACCCTGAGTAGTTATGTACACATCCTTAACTCAAAATGGATAGAATGGAAAGTAATGCTTTCAGCTCAATAGAGTGTAGAGATGAAATTTGTTGAAAAGTACTATTTCCTATCTTGATATAAACATCATTATTTTACTTACCAAATGATTTAGAGTCGTATACAACCAATTTTATGAGTGTTCTACCAATGTTCCAGAAGTTACTTTCAGTAACTGCACCTTTTGTACACAATGGAACATTAACGTTTACAGAACGAAACAAAGATATTGTCTCTTCCACTCTAAATGTGATCAGGTAGTCTCCCGAATTCAGCTTGCATTTGATTATTCCATAGTTCTGAGCAGTGTACATCAAATATCTATAGAGTTCCAACGCACCCTGAGTAGTTATGCATACATCCTTAACTCAAATTGAATAGAATAGAATGTAATGCTTTCAGCTCAAAGCAGTATTGAGTTGAATATTGCTGAAAACTACTAACTTCATGTAATCATTATTATTTTACTTACCATATAATTCATAGTAGTCTGCAACCAATTTTATGAGGGTGCTACCAAAGTTCAAGTTACTTTCAGGAACTTCACCCTTTGTGCACAATGGAACATTACCGTTAACAGAACTAAACTAAGATACTGGCTGTCCCACTCTATATGTTATGAGTTAGGTTCCTGAATTCAGTTTGCATTTGGGTATTCCATGAATCTGAGCAGTGTCCATGCAATACCTATACAGTTCCAACTCACCCTGTGTAGTTATGTACACATCCTTAAATCAAAATGCATAGAATGGAAAGTAATGCTTTCAGCTCAATAGAGTGTAGAGATGAAATATGCTGAAAAGTAATATTTGCTATCTTGATATAAACATCATTATTTTACTTACCAAATGATTTAGCGTCAGATACAACCAATTTTATGAGTGTTCTACCAATGTTCCAGAAGTTACTTTCAGTAACTGCACCTTTTGTTCACCATGGAACATTAACGTTTACAGAACGAAACAAAGATATTGTCTCTTCCACTCTAAATGTGATCAGGTAGTCTCCCGAATTCAGCTTGCATTTGATTATTCCATAGTTCTGAACAGTGTACATCAAATATCCATAGAGTTCCAACGCACCCTGAGTAGTTATGCATACATCCTTAACTCAAATTGAATAGAATAGAATGTAATGCTTTCAGCTCAAAGCAGTATTGAGTTGAATATTGCTGAAAACTACTAAGGGCTAACTTCGTGTAATCATTATTATTTTACTTACCATATAATTCATAGTAGTCTGCCACCAATTTTATGAGGGTGCTACCAAAGTTCAAGTTACTTTCAGGAACTTCACCTTTTGTGCACAGTGCAACATTACCGTTTACTGAACTAAACAAAGATAGTGGCTGTTCCACTCTATATGTTATGAGTTAGGTTCCTGAATTCAGTTTGCATTTGAGTATGCCATGAATCTGAGCAGTGTCCATGCAATACCTATACAGTTCCAACTCACCCTGAGCAGTTATGTACACATCCTTAACTCAAACTGCATAGAATACAAAGTAATGCTTTCAGCTCAATAGAGTGTAGAGATGAAATTTGCTGAAAAGTAATATTTGCTATCTTGATATAAACATCATTATATTACTTACCAAATGATTTAGCGTCGGATACAACCAATTTTATGAGTGTTCTACCAATGTTCCAGAAGTTACTTTCAGTAACTGCACCTTTTGTACACAATGGAACATTAACGTTTACAGAACGAAACAAAGATATTGTCTGTTCCACTCTAAATGTAATCAGGTAGTCTCCCGAATTCAGCTTGCATTTGATTATTCCATGGTTATGAGCAGTGTACATCAAATATCTATACAGTTCCAACGCACCATGAGTAGTTATGCATACATCCTTAACTCAAATTGAATAGAATAGAATGTAATGCTTTCAGCTCAAAGCAGTATTGAGTTGAATATTGCTGAAAACTACTATGGGCTAACTTCGTGTAATCATTATTATTTTCCTTACCATATAATTCATCGTAGTCTGCCACCAATTTTATGAGGGTGCTACCAAAGTTCAAGTTACTTTCAGGAACTTCACCCTTTGTGCACAATGGAACATTACCGTTAACTGAACTAAACTAAGATACTGGCTGTCCCACTCTATATGTTATGAGTTAGGTTCCTGAATTCAGTTTGCATTTGGGTATTCCATGAATCTGAGCAGTGTCCACGCAATACCTATACAGTTCCAACTCACCCTGAGTAGTTATGTACACATCCTTAACTCAAAATGGATAGAATGGAAAGTAATGCTTTCAGCTCAATAGAGTGTAGAGATGAAATATGCTGAAAAGTAATATTTGCTATCTTGATATAAACATCATTATTTTACTTACCAAATGATTTAGCGTCAGATACATCCAATTTTATGAGTGTTCTACCAATGTTCCAGAAGTTACTTTCAGTAACTGCACCTTTTGTTCACCATGGAACATTAACGTTTACAGAACGAAACAAAGATATTGTCTCTTCCACTCTAAATGTGATCAGGTAGGCTCCCGAATTCAGCTTGCATTTGATTATTCCATGGTTCTGAGCAGTGTACATCAAATATCTATAGAGTTCCAACGCACCCTGAGTAGTTATGCATACATCCTTAACTCAAATTGAATAGAATAGAATGTAATGCTTTCAGCTCAAAGCAGTATTGAGTTGAATATTGCTGAAAACTACTAAGGGCTAACTTCATGTCATCATTATTATTTTACTTACCATATAATTCATCGTAGTCTGCAACCAATTTTATGAGGGTGCTACCAAAGTTCAAGTTACTTTCAGGAACTTCACCCTTTGTGCACAATGGAACATTACCGTTAACTGAACTAAACTAAGATACTGGCTGTCCCACTCTATATGTTATGAGTTAGGTTCCTGAATTCAGTTTGCATTTGGGTATTCCATGAATCTGAGCAGTGTCCATGCAATACCTATACAGTTCCAACTCACCCTGTGTAGTTATGTACACATCCTTAACTCAAAATGCATAGAAAGGAAAGTAATGCTTTCAGCTCAATAGAGTGTAGAGATGAAATTTGCTGAAAAGTAATATTTGCTATCTTGATGTAAACATTATTATTTTACTTACCAAATGATTTAGCGTCGGATACAACCAATTTCATGAGTGTTCTACCAATGTTCCAGAAGTTACTTTCAGTAACTGCACCTTTTGTACACAATGGAACATTAACGTTTACAGAACGAAACAAAGATATTGTCTGTTCCACTCTAAATGTAATCAGGTAGTCTCCCGAATTCAGCTTGCATTTGATTATTCCATGGTTATGAGCAGTGTACATCAAATATCTATACAGTTCCAACGCACCATGAGTAGTTATGCATACATCCTTAATGAAATTAAATAGAATAGAATGTGATGCTTTCAGCACAAAGCAGTATTGAGTTGAATATTGCTGAAAACTACTAAGGGCTAACTTCATGTAATCATTATTATTTTCCTTACCATATAATTCATAGTAGTCTGCAACCAATTTTATGAGGGTGCTACCAAAGTTCAAGTTACTTTCAGGAACTTCACCCTTTGTGCACAATGGAACATTACCGTTAACAGAACTAAACTAAGATACTGGCTGTCCCACTCTATATGTTATGAGTTAGGTTCCTGAATTCAGTTTGCATTTGGGTATTCCATGAATCTGAGCAGTGTCCACGCAATACCTATACAGTTCCAACTCACCCTGTGTAGTTATGTACACATCCTTAACTCAAAATGCATAGAAAGGAAAGTAATGCTTTCAGCTCAATAGAGTGTAGAGATGAAATTTGCTGAAAAGTAATATTTGCTATCTTGATGTAAACATTATTATTTTACTTACCAAATGATTTAGCGTCGGATACAACCAATTTCATGAGTGTTCTACCAATGTTCCAGAAGTTACTTTCAGTAACTGCACCTTTTGTACACAATGGAACATTAACGTTTACAGAACGAAACAAAGATATTGTCTGTTCCACTCTAAATGTAATCAGGTAGTCTCCCGAATTCAGCTTGCATTTGATTATTCCATGGTTATGAGCAGTGTACATCAAATATCTATACAGTTCCAACGCACCATGAGTAGTTATGCATACATCCTTAATGAAATTAAATAGAATAGAATGTGATGCTTTCAGCACAAAGCAGTATTGAGTTGAATATTGCTGAAAACTACTAAGGGCTAACTTCATGTAATCATTATTATTTTCCTTACCATATAATTCATAGTAGTCTGCAACCAATTTTATGAGGGTGCTACCAAAGTTCAAGTTACTTTCAGGAACTTCACCCTTTGTGCACAATGGAACATTACCGTTAACAGAACTAAACTAAGATACTGGCTGTCCCACTCTATATGTTATGAGTTAGGTTCCTGAATTCAGTTTGCATTTGGGTATTCCATGAATCTGAGCAGTGTCCACGCAATACCTATACAGTTCCAACTCACCCTGTGTAGTTATGTACACATCCTTAACTCAAAATGCATAGAATGGAAAGTAATGCTTTCAGCTCAATAGAGTGTAGAGATGAAATTTGTTGAAAAGTACTATTTCCTATCTTGATATAAACATCATTATTTTACTTACCAAATGATTTAGAGTCGTATACAACCAATTTTATGAGTGTTCTACCAATGTTCCAGAAGTTACTTTCAGTAACTGCACCTTTTGTTCACCATGGAACATTAACGTTTACAGAACGAAACAAAGATATTGTCTCTTCCACTCTAAATGTGATCAGGTAGTCTCCCGAATTCAGCTTGCATTTGATTATTCCATAGTTCTGAACAGTATACATCAAATATCCATAGAGTTCCAACGCACCCTGAGTAGTTATGCATACATCCTTAACTCAAATTGAATAGAATAGAATGTAATGCTTTCAGCTCAAAGCAGTATTGAGTTGAATATTGCTGAAAACTACTAAGGGCTAACTTCGTGTAATCATTATTATTTTACTTACCATATAATTCATAGTAGTCTGCCACCAATTTTATGAGGGTGCTACCAAAGTTCAAGTTACTTTCAGGAACTTCACCTTTTGTGCACAGTGCAACATTACCGTTTACTGAACTAAACAAAGATAGTGGCTGTTCCACTCTATATGTTATGAGTTAGGTTCCTGAATTCAGTTTGCATTTGGGTATTCCATGAATCTGAGCAGTGTCCATGCAATACCTATACAGTTCCAACTCACCCTGAGCAGTTATGTACACATCCTTAACTCAAACTGCATAGAAGACAAAGTAATGCTTTCAGCTCAATAGAGTGTAGAGATGAAATTTGCTGAAAAGTAATATTTGCTATCTTGATATAAACATCATTATATTACTTACCAAATGATTTAGCGTCGGATACAACCAATTTTATGAGTGTTCTACCAATGTTCCAGAAGTTACTTTCAGTAACTGCACCTTTTGTACACAATGGAACATTAACGTTTACAGAACGAAACAAAGATATTGTCTGTTCCACTCTAAATGTAATCAGGTAGTCTCCCGAATTCAGCTTGCATTTGATTATTCCATGGTTATGAGCAGTGTACATCAAATATCTATACAGTTCCAACGCACCATGAGTAGTTATGCATACATCCTTAACTCAAATTGAATAGAATAGAATGTAATGCTTTCAGCTCAAAGCAGTATTGAGTTGAATATTGCTGAAAACTACTAAGGGCTAACTTCGTGTAATCATTATTATTTTCCTTACCATATAATTCATCGTAGTCTGCCACCAATTTTATGAGGGTGCTACCAAAGTTCAAGTTACTTTCAGGAACTTCACCCTTTGTGCACAATGGAACATTACTGTTAACTGAACTAAACTAAGATACTGGCTGTCCCACTCTATATGTTATGAGTTAGGTTCCTGAATTCAGTTTGCATTTGGGTATTCCATGAATCTGAGCAGTGTCCATGCAATACCTATACAGTTCCAACTCACCCTGAGTAGTTATGTACACATCCTTAACTCAAAATGGATAGAATGGAAAGTAATGCTTTCAGCTCAATAGAGTGTAGAGATGAAATTTGTTGAAAAGTACTATTTCCTATCTTGATATAAACATCATTATTTTACTTACCAAATGATTTAGAGTCGTATACAACCAATTTTATGAGTGTTCTACCAATGTTCCAGAAGTTACTTTCAGTAACTGCACCTTTTGTACACAATGGAACATTAACGTTTACAGAACGAAACAAAGATATTGTCTCTTCCACTCTAAATGTGATCAGGTAGTCTCCCGAATTCAGCTTGCATTTGATTATTCCATAGTTCTGAGCAGTGTACATCAAATATCTATAGAGTTCCAACGCACCCTGAGTAGTTATGCATACATCCTTAACTCAAATTGAATAGAATAGAATGTAATGCTTTCAGCTCAAAGCAGTATTGAGTTGAATATTGCTGAAAACTACTAACTTCATGTAATCATTATTATTTTACTTACCATATAATTCATAGTAGTCTGCAACCAATTTTATGAGGGTGCTACCAAAGTTCAAGTTACTTTCAGGAACTTCACCCTTTGTGCACAATGGAACATTACCGTTAACAGAACTAAACTAAGATACTGGCTGTCCCACTCTATATGTTATGAGTTAGGTTCCTGAATTCAGTTTGCATTTGGGTATTCCATGAATCTGAGCAGTGTCCACGCAATACCTATACAGTTCCAACTCACCCTGAGTAGTTATGTACACATCCTTAACTCAAAATGCATAGAATGGAAAGTAATGCTTTCAGCTCAATAGAGTGTAGAGATGAAATATGCTGAAAAGTAATATTTGCTATCTTGATATAAACATCATTATTTTACTTACCAAATGATTTAGCGTCAGATACAACCAATTTTATGAGTGTTCTACCAATGTTCCAGAAGTTACTTTCAGTAACTGCACCTTTTGTTCACCATGGAACATTAACGTTTACAGAACGAAACAAAGATATTGTCTCTTCCACTCTAAATGTGATCAGGTAGGCTCCCGAATTCAGCTTGCATTTGATTATTCCATGGTTCTGAGCAGTGTACATCAAATATCTATAGAGTTCCAACGCACCCTGAGTAGTTATGCATACATCCTTAACTCAAATTGAATAGAATAGAATGTAATGCTTTCAGCTCAAAGCAGTATTGAGTTGAATATTGCTGAAAACTACTAAGGGCTAACTTCATGTCATCATTATTATTTTACTTACCATATAATTCATCGTAGTCTGCAACCAATTTTATGAGGGTGCTACCAAAGTTCAAGTTACTTTCAGGAACTTCACCCTTTGTGCACAATGGAACATTACCGTTAACTGAACTAAACTAAGATACTGGCTGTCCCACTCTATATGTTATGAGTTAGGTTCCTGAATTCAGTTTGCATTTGGGTATTCCATGAATCTGAGCAGTGTCCATGCAATACCTATACAGTTCCAACTCACCCTGTGTAGTTATGTACACATCCTTAACTCAAAATGCATAGAAAGGAAAGTAATGCTTTCAGCTCAATAGAGTGTAGAGATGAAATTTGCTGAAAAGTAATATTTGCTATCTTGATGTAAACATTATTATTTTACTTACCAAATGATTTAGCGTCGGTTACAACCAATTTCATGAGTGTTCTACCAATGTTCCAGAAGTTACTTTCAGTAACTGCACCTTTTGTACACAATGGAACATTAACGTTTACAGAACGAAACAAAGATATTGTCTGTTCCACTCTAAATGTAATCAGGTAGTCTCCCGAATTCAGCTTGCATTTGATTATTCCATGGTTATGAGCAGTGTACATCAAATATCTATACAGTTCCAACGCACCATGAGTAGTTATGCATACATCCTTAATCAAATTGAATAGAATAGAATGTGATGCTTTCAGCACAAAGCAGTATTGAGTTGAATATTGCTGAAAACTACTAAGGGCTAACTTCATGTAATCATTATTATTTTCCTTACCATATAATTCATAGTAGTCTGCAACCAATTTTATGAGGGTGCTACCAAAGTTCAAGTTACTTTCAGGAACTTCACCCTTTGTGCACAATGGAACAATACCGTTAACAGAACTAAACTAAGATACTGGCTGTCCCACTCTATATGTTATGAGTGAGGTTCCTGAATTCAGTTTGCATTTGGGTATTCCATGAATCTGAGCAGTGTCCACGCAATACCTATACAGTTCCAACTCACCCTGTGTAGTTATGTACACATCCTTAACTCAAAATGCATAGAATGGAAAGTAATGCTTTCAGCTCAATAGAGTGTAGAGATGAAATTTGTTGAAAAGTACTATTTCCTATCTTGATATAAACATCATTATCTTACTTACCAAATGATTTAGAGTCGTATACAACCAATTTTATGAGTGTTCTACCAATGTTCCAGAAGTTACTTTCATTAACTGCACCTTTTGTTCACCATGGAACATTAACGTTTACAGAACGAAACAAAGATATTGTCTCTTCCACTCTAAATGTGATCAGGTAGTCTCCCGAATTCAGCTTGCATTTGATTATTCCATAGTTCTGAACAGTGTACATCAAATATCCATAGAGTTCCAACGCACCCTGAGTAGTTATGCATACATCCTTAACTCAAATTGAATAGAATAGAATGTAATGCTTTCAGCTCAAAGCAGTATTGAGTTGAATATTGCTGAAAACTACTAAGGGCTAACTTCGTGTAATCATTATTATTTTACTTACCATATAATTCATAGTAGTCTGCCACCAATTTTATGAGGGTGCTACCAAAGTTCAAGTTACTTTCAGGAACTTCACCTTTTGTGCACAGTGCAACATTACCGTTTACTGAACTAAACAAAGATAGTGGCTGTTCCACTCTATATGTTATGAGTTAGGTTCCTGAATTCAGTTTGCATTTGGGTATTCCATGAATCTGAGCAGTGTCCATGCAATACCTATACAGTTCCAACTCACCCTGAGCAGTTATGTACACATCCTTAACTCAAACTGCATAGAATACAAAGTAATGCTTTCAGCTCAATAGAGTGTAGAGATGAAATTTGCTGAAAAGTAATATTTGCTATCTTGATATAAACATCATTATATTACTTACCAAATGATTTAGCGTCGGATACAACCAATTTTATGAGTGTTCTACCAATGTTCCAGAAGTTACTTTCAGTAACTGCACCTTTTGTACACAATGGAACATTAACGTTTACAGAACGAAACAAAGATATTGTCTGTTCCACTCTAAATGTAATCAGGTAGTCTCCCGAATTCAGCTTGCATTTGATTATTCCATGGTTATGAGCAGTGTACATCAAATATCTATACAGTTCCAACGCACCATGAGTAGTTATGCATACATCCTTAACTCAAATTGAATAGAATAGAATGTAATGCTTTCAGCTCAAAGCAGTATTGAGTTGAATATTGCTGAAAACTACTAAGGGCTAACTTCGTGTAATCATTATTATTTTCCTTACCATATAATTCATCGTAGTCTGCCACCAATTTTATGAGGGTGCTACCAAAGTTCAAGTTACTTTCAGGAACTTCACCCTTTGTGCACAATGGAACATTACCGTTAACTGAACTAAACTAAGATACTGGCTGTCCCACTCTATATGTTATGAGTTAGGTTCGTGAATTCAGTTTGCATTTGGGTATTCCATGAATCTGAGCAGTGTCCACGCAATACCTATACAGTTCCAACTCACCCTGAGTAGTTATGTACACATCCTTAACTCAAAATGGATAGAATGGAAAGTAATGCTTTCAGCTCAATAGAGTGTAGAGATGAAATATGCTGAAAAGTAATATTTGCTATCTTGATATAAACATCATTATTTTACTTACCAAATGATTTAGAGTCAGATACAACCAATTTTATGAGTGTTCTACCAATGTTCCAGAAGTTAGTTTCAGTAACTGCACCTTTTGTTCACCATGGAACATTAACGTTTACAGAACGAAACAAAGATATTGTCTCTTCCACTCTAAATGTGATCAGGTAGGCTCCCGAATTCAGCTTGCATTTGATTATTCCATGGTTCTGAGCAGTGTACATCAAATATCTATAGAGTTCCAACGCACCCTGAGTAGTTATGCATACATCCTTAATCAAATTGAATAGAATAGAATGTGATGCTTTCAGCACAAAGCAGTATTGAGTTGAATATTGCTGAAAACTACTAAGGGCTAACTTCATGTAATCATTATTATTTTCCTTACCATATAATTCATAGTAGTCTGCCACCAATTTTATGAGGGTGCTACCAAAGTTCAAGTTACTTTCAGGAACTTCACCCTTTGTGCACAATGGAACATTACCGTTAACTGAACTAAACTAAGATACTGGCTGTCCCACTCTATATGTTATGAGTTAGGTTCCTGAATTCAGTTTGCATTTGGGTATTCCATGAATCTGAGCAGTGTCCACGCAATACCTATACAGTTCCAACTCACCCTGAGTAGTTATGTACACATCCTTAACTCAAAATGGATAGAATGGAAAGTAATGCTTTCAGCTCAATAGAGTGTAGAGATGAAATATGCTGAAAAGTAATATTTGCTATCTTGATATAAACATCATTATTTTACTTACCAAATGATTTAGCGTCAGATACAACCAATTTTATGAGTGTTCTACCAATGTTCCAGAAGTTACTTTCAGTAACTGCACCTTTTGTTCACCATGGAACATTAACGTTTACAGAACGAAACAAAGATATTGTCTCTTCCACTCTAAATGTGATCAGGTAGGCTCCCGAATTCAGCTTGCATTTGATTATTCCATGGTTCTGAGCAGTGTACATCAAATATCTATAGAGTTCCAACGCACCCTGAGTAGTTATGCATACATCCTTAACTCAAATTGAATAGAATAGAATGTAATGCTTTCAGCTCAAAGCAGTATTGAGTTGAATATTGCTGAAAACTACTAAGGGCTAACTTCATGTCATCATTATTATTTTACTTACCATATAATTCATCGTAGTCTGCAACCAATTTTATGAGGGTGCTACCAAAGTTCAAGTTACTTTCAGGAACTTCACCCTTTGTGCACAATGGAACATTACCGTTAACTGAACTAAACTAAGATACTGGCTGTCCCACTCTATATGTTATGAGTTAGGTTCCTGAATTCAGTTTGCATTTGGGTATTCCATGAATCTGAGCTGTGTCCATGCAATACCTATACAGTTCCAACTCACCCTGTGTAGTTATGTACACATCCTTAACTCAAAATGCATAGAAAGGAAAGTAATGCTTTCAGCTCAATAGAGTGTAGAGATGAAATTTGCTGAAAAGTAATATTTGCTATCTTGATGTAAACATTATTATTTTACTTACCAAATGATTTAGCGTCGGATACAACCAATTTCATGAGTGTTCTACCAATGTTCCAGAAGTTACTTTCAGTAACTGCACCTTTTGTACACAATGGAACATTAACGTTTACAGAACGAAACAAAGATATTGTCTGTTCCACTCTAAATGTAATCAGGTAGTCTCCCGAATTCAGCTTGCATTTGATTATTCCATGGTTATGAGCAGTGTACATCAAATATCTATACAGTTCCAACGCACCATGAGTAGTTATGCATACATCCTTAATCAAATTGAATAGAATAGAATGTAATGCTTTCAGCTCAAAGCAGTATTGAGTTGAATATTGCTGAAAACTACTAAGGGCTAACTTCGTGTAATCATTATTATTTTACTTACCATATAATTCATAGTAGTCTGCCACCAATTTTATGAGGGTGCTACCAAAGTTCAAGTTACTTTCAGGAACTTCACCTTTTGTGCACAGTGCAACATTACCGTTTACTGAACTAAACAAAGATAGTGGCTGTTCCACTCTATATGTTATGAGTTAGGTTCCTGAATTCAGTTTGCATTTGGGTATTCCATGAATCTGAGCAGTGTCCATGCAATACCTATACAGTTCCAACTCACCCTGAGCAGTTATGTACACATCCTTAACTCAAACTGCATAGAATACAAAGTAATGCTTTCAGCTCAATAGAGTGTAGAGATGAAATTTGCTGAAAAGTAATATTTGCTATCTTGATATAAACATCATTATATTACTTACCAAATGATTTAGCGTCGGATACAACCAATTTTATGAGTGTTCTACCAATGTTCCAGAAGTTACTTTCAGTAACTGCACCTTTTGTACACAATGGAACATTAACGTTTACAGAACGAAACAAAGATATTGTCTGTTCCACTCTAAATGTAATCAGGTAGTCTCCCGAATTCAGCTTGCATTTGATTATTCCATGGTTATGAGCAGTGTACATCAAATATCTATACAGTTCCAACGCACCATGAGTAGTTATGCATACATCCTTAACTCAAATTGAATAGAATAGAATGTAATGCTTTCAGCTCAAAGCAGTATTGAGTTGAATATTGCTGAAAACTACTAAGGGCTAACTTCGTGTAATCATTATTATTTTCCTTACCATATAATTCATCGTAGTCTGCCACCAATTTTATGAGGGTGCTACCAAAGTTCAATTAACTTTCAGGAACTTCACCCTTTGTGCACAATGGAACATTACCGTTAACGGAACTAAACTAAGATACTGGCTGTCCCACTCTATATGTTATGAGTTAGGTTCCTGAATTCAGTTTGCATTTGGGTATTCCATGAATCTGAGCAGTGTCCATGCAATACCTATACAGTTCCAACTCACCCTGAGTAGTTATGTACACATCCTTAACTCAAAATGGATAGAATGGAAAGTAATGCTTTCAGCTCAATAGAGTGTAGAGATGAAATTTGTTGAAAAGTACTATTTCCTATCTTGATATAAACATCATTATTTTACTTACCAAATGATTTAGAGTCGTATACAACCAATTTTATGAGTGTTCTACCAATGTTCCAGAAGTTACTTTCAGTAACTGCACCTTTTGTACACAATGGAACATTAACGTTTACAGAACGAAACAAAGATATTGTCTCTTCCACTCTAAATGTGATCAGGTAGTCTCCCGAATTCAGCTTGCATTTGATTATTCCATAGTTCTGAGCAGTGTACATCAAATATCTATAGAGTTCCAACGCACCCTGAGTAGTTATGCATACATCCTTAACTCAAATTGAATAGAATAGAATGTAATGCTTTCAGCTCAAAGCAGTATTGAGTTGAATATTGCTGAAAACTACTAACTTCATGTAATCATTATTATTTTACTTACCATATAATTCATAGTAGTCTGCAACCAATTTTATGAGGGTGCTACCAAAGTTCAAGTTACTTTCAGGAACTTCACCCTTTGTGCACAATGGAACATTACCGTTAACAGAACTAAACTAAGATACTGGCTGTCCCACTCTATATGTTATGAGTTAGGTTCCTGAATTCAGTTTGCATTTGGGTATTCCATGAATCTGAGCAGTGTCCATGCAATACCTATACAGTTCCAACTCACCCTGTGTAGTTATGTACACATCCTTAAATCAAAATGCATAGAATGGAAAGTAATGCTTTCAGCTCAATAGAGTGTAGAGATGAAATATGCTGAAAAGTAATATTTGCTATCTTGATATAAACATCATTATTTTACTTACCAAATGATTTAGCGTCAGATACAACCAATTTTATGAGTGTTCTACCAATGTTCCAGAAGTTACTTTCAGTAACTGCACCTTTTGTTCACCATGGAACATTAACGTTTACAGAACGAAACAAAGATATTGTCTGTTCCACTCTAAATGTAATCAGGTAGTCTCCCGAATTCAGCTTGCATTTGATTATTCCATGGTTATGAACAGTGTACATCAAATATCTATACAGTTCCAACGCACCATGAGTAGTTATGCATACATCCTTAACTCAAATTGAATAGAATAGAATGTAATGCTTTCAGCTCAAAGCAGTATTGAGTTGAATATTGCTGAAAACTACTAAGGGCTAACTTCGTGTAATCATTATTATTTTCCTTACCATATAATTCATCGTAGTCTGCCACCAATTTTATGAGGGTGCTACCAAAGTTCAAGTTACTTTCAGGAACTTCACCCTTTGTGCACAATGGAACATTACCGTTAACTGAACTAAACTAAGATACTGGCTGTCCCACTCTATATGTTATGAGTTAGGTTCCTGAATTCAGTTTGCATTTGGGTATTCCATGAATCTGAGCAGTGTCCACGCAATACCTATACAGTTCCAACTCACCCTGAGTAGTTATGTACACATCCTTAACTCAAAATGGATAGAATGGAAAGTAATGCTTTCAGCTCAATAGAGTGTAGAGATGAAATATGCTGAAAAGTAATATTTGCTATCTTGATATAAACATCATTATTTTACTTACCAAATGATTTAGCGTCAGATACAACCAATTTTATGAGTGTTCTACCAATGTTCCAGAAGTTACTTTCAGTAACTGCACCTTTTGTTCACCATGGAACATTAACGTTTACAGAACGAAACAAAGATATTGTCTCTTCCACTCTAAATGTGATCAGGTAGGCTCCCGAATTCAGCTTGCATTTGATTATTCCATGGTTCTGAGCAGTGTACATCAAATATCTATAGAGTTCCAACGTACCCTGAGTAGTTATGCATACATCCTTAACTCAAATTGAATAGAATAGAATGTAATGCTTTCAGCTCAAAGCAGTATTGAGTTGAATATTGCTGAAAACTACTAAGGGCTAACTTCATGTCATCATTATTATTTTACTTACCATATAATTCATCGTAGTCTGCAACCAATTTTATGAGGGTGCTACCAAAGTTCAAGTTACTTTCAGGAACTTCACCCTTTGTGCACAATGGAACATTACCGTTAACTGAACTAAACTAAGATACTGGCTGTCCCACTCTATATGTTATGAGTTAGGTTCCTGAATTCAGTTTGCATTTGGGTATTCCATGAATCTGAGCAGTGTCCATGCAATACCTATACAGTTCCAACTCACCCTGTGTAGTTATGTACACATCCTTAACTCAAAATGCATAGAAAGGAAAGTAATGCTTTCAGCTCAATAGAGTGTAGAGATGAAATTTGCTGAAAAGTAATATTTGCTATCTTGATGTAAACATTATTATTTTACTTACCAAATGATTTAGCGTCGGATACAACCAATTTCATGAGTGTTCTACCAATGTTCCAGAAGTTACTTTCAGTAACTGCACCTTTTGTACACAATGGAACATTAACGTTTACAGAACGAAACAAAGATATTGTCTGTTCCACTCTAAATGTAATCAGGTAGTCTCCCGAATTCAGCTTGCATTTGATTATTCCATGGTTATGAGCAGTGTACATCAAATATCTATACAGTTCCAACGCACCATGAGTAGTTATGCATACATCCTTAATCAAATTGAATAGAATAGAATGTGATGCTTTCAGCACAAAGCAGTATTGAGTTGAATATTGCTGAAAACTACTAAGGGCTAACTTCATGTAATCATTATTATTTTCCTTACCATATAATTCATAGAAGTCTGCAACCAATTTTATGAGGGTGCTACCAAAGTTCAAGTTACTTTCAGGAACTTCACCCTTTGTGCACAATGGAACATTACCGTTAACAGAACTAAACTAAGATACTGGCTGTCCCACTCTATATGTTATGAGTTAGGTTCCTGAATTCAGTTTGCATTTGGGTATTCCATGAATCTGAGCAGTGTCCATGCAATACCTATACAGTTCCAACTCACCCTGAGTAGTTATGTACACATCCTTAACTCAAAATGGATAGAATGGAAAGTAATGCTTTCAGCTCAATAGAGTGTAGAGATGAAATTTGTTGAAAAGTACTATTTCCTATCTTGATATAAACATCATTATTTTACTTACCAAATGATTTAGAGTCGTATACAACCAATTTTATGAGTGTTCTACCAATGTTCCAGAAGTTACTTTCAGTAACTGCACCTTTTGTACACAATGGAACATTAACGTTTACAGAACGAAACAAAGATATTGTCTCTTCCACTCTAAATGTGATCAGGTAGTCTCCCGAATTCAGCTTGCATTTGATTATTCCATAGTTCTGAGCAGTGTACATCAAATATCTATAGAGTTCCAACGCACCCTGAGTAGTTATGCATACATCCTTAACTCAAATTGAATAGAATAGAATGTAATGCTTTCAGCTCAAAGCAGTATTGAGTTGAATATTGCTGAAAACTACTAACTTCATGTAATCATTATTATTTTACTTACCATATAATTCATAGTAGTCTGCAACCAATTTTATGAGGGTGCTACCAAAGTTCAAGTTACTTTCAGGAACTTCACCCTTTGTGCACAATGGAACATTACCGTTAACAGAACTAAACTAAGATACTGGCTGTCCCACTCTATATGTTATGAGTTAGGTTCCTGAATTCAGTTTGCATTTGGGTATTCCATGAATCTGAGCAGTGTCCATGCAATACCTATACAGTTCCAACTCACCCTGTGTAGTTATGTACACATCCTTAAATCAAAATGCATAGAATGGAAAGTAATGCTTTCAGCTCAATAGAGTGTAGAGATGAAATATGCTGAAAAGTAATATTTGCTATCTTGATATAAACATCATTATTTTACTTACCAAATGATTTAGCGTCAGATACAACCAATTTTATGAGTGTTCTACCAATGTTCCAGAAGTTACTTTCAGTAACTGCACCTTTTGTTCACCATGGAACATTAACGTTTACAGAACGAAACAAAGATATTGTCTCTTCCACTCTAAATGTGATCAGGTAGTCTCCCGAATTCAGCTTGCATTTGATTATTCCATAGTTCTGAACAGTGTACATCAAATATCCATAGAGTTCCAACGCACCCTGAGTAGTTATGCATACATCCTTAACTCAAATTGAATAGAATAGAATGTAATGCTTTCAGCTCAAAGCAGTATTGAGTTGAATATTGCTGAAAACTACTAAGGGCTAACTTCGTGTAATCATTATTATTTTACTTACCATATAATTCATAGTAGTCTGCCACCAATTTTATGAGGGTGCTACCAAAGTTCAAGTTACTTTCAGGAACTTCACCTTTTGTGCACAGTGCAACATTACCGTTTACTGAACTAAACAAAGATAGTGGCTGTTCCACTCTATATGTTATGAGTTAGGTTCCTGAATTCAGTTTGCATTTGAGTATGCCATGAATCTGAGCAGTGTCCATGCAATACCTATACAGTTCCAACTCACCCTGAGCAGTTATGTACACATCCTTAACTCAAACTGCATAGAATACAAAGTAATGCTTTCAGCTCAATAGAGTGTAGAGATGAAATTTGCTGAAAAGTAATATTTGCTATCTTGATATAAACATCATTATATTACTTACCAAATGATTTAGCGTCGGATACAACCAATTTTATGAGTGTTCTACCAATGTTCCAGAAGTTACTTTCAGTAACTGCACCTTTTGTACACAATGGAACATTAACGTTTACAGAACGAAACAAAGATATTGTCTGTTCCACTCTAAATGTAATCAGGTAGTCTCCCGAATTCAGCTTGCATTTGATTATTCCATGGTTATGAGCAGTGTACATCAAATATCTATACAGTTCCAACGCACCATGAGTAGTTATGCATACATCCTTAACTCAAATTGAATAGAATAGAATGTAATGCTTTCAGCTCAAAGCAGTATTGAGTTGAATATTGCTGAAAACTACTAAGGGCTAACTTCGTGTAATCATTATTATTTTCCTTACCATATAATTCATCGTAGTCTGCCACCAATTTTATGAGGGTGCTACCAAAGTTCAAGTTACTTTCAGGAACTTCACCCTTTGTGCACAATGGAACATTACCGTTAACTGAACTAAACTAAGATACTGGCTGTCCCACTCTATATGTTATGAGTTAGGTTCCTGAATTCAGTTTGCATTTGGGTATTCCATGAATCTGAGCAGTGTCCACGCAATACCTATACAGTTCCAACTCACCCTGAGTAGTTATGTACACATCCTTAACTCAAAATGGATAGAATGGAAAGTAATGCTTTCAGCTCAATAGAGTGTAGAGATGAAATATGCTGAAAAGTAATATTTGCTATCTTGATATAAACATCATTATTTTACTTACCAAATGATTTAGCGTCAGATACAACCAATTTTATGAGTGTTCTACCAATGTTCCAGAAGTTACTTTCAGTAACTGCACCTTTTGTTCACCATGGAACATTAACGTTTACAGAACGAAACAAAGATATTGTCTCTTCCACTCTAAATGTGATCAGGTAGGCTCCCGAATTCAGCTTGCATTTGATTATTCCATGGTTCTGAGCAGTGTACATCAAATATCTATAGAGTTCCAACGCACCCTGAGTAGTTATGCATACATCCTTAACTCAAATTGAATAGAATAGAATGTAATGCTTTCAGCTCAAAGCAGTATTGAGTTGAATATTGCTGAAAACTACTAAGGGCTAACTTCATGTCATCATTATTATTTTACTTACCATATAATTCATCGTAGTCTGCAACCAATTTTATGAGGGTGCTACCAAAGTTCAAGTTACTTTCAGGAACTTCACCCTTTGTGCACAATGGAACATTACCGTTAACTGAACTAAACTAAGATACTGGCTGTCCCACTCTATATGTTATGAGTTAGGTTCCTGAATTCAGTTTGCATTTGGGTATTCCATGAATCTGAGCAGTGTCCATGCAATACCTATACAGTTCCAACTCACCCTGTGTAGTTATGTACACATCCTTAACTCAAAATGCATAGAAAGGAAAGTAATGCTTTCAGCTCAATAGAGTGTAGAGATGAAATTTGCTGAAAAGTAATATTTGCTATCTTGATGTAAACATTATTATTTTACTTACCAAATGATTTAGCGTCGGATACAACCAATTTCATGAGTGTTCTACCAATGTTCCAGAAGTTACTTTCAGTAACTGCACCTTTTGTACACAATGGAACATTAACGTTTACAGAACGAAACAAAGATATTGTCTGTTCCACTCTAAATGTAATCAGGTAGTCTCCCGAATTCAGCTTGCATTTGATTATTCCATGGTTATGAGCAGTGTACATCAAATATCTATACAGTTCCAACGCACCATGAGTAGTTATGCATACATCCTTAATGAAATTAAATAGAATAGAATGTGATGCTTTCAGCACAAAGCAGTATTGAGTTGAATATTGCTGAAAACTACTAAGGGCTAACTTCATGTAATCATTATTATTTTCCTTACCATATAATTCATAGTAGTCTGCAACCAATTTTATGAGGGTGCTACCAAAGTTCAAGTTACTTTCAGGAACTTCACCCTTTGTGCACAATGGAACATTACCGTTAACAGAACTAAACTAAGATACTGGCTGTCCCACTCTATATGTTATGAGTTAGGTTCCTGAATTCAGTTTGCATTTGGGTATTCCATGAATCTGAGCAGTGTCCACGCAATACCTATACAGTTCCAACTCACCCTGTGTAGTTATGTACACATCCTTAACTCAAAATGCATAGAATGGAAAGTAATGCTTTCAGCTCAATAGAGTGTAGAGATGAAATTTGTTGAAAAGTACTATTTCCTATCTTGATATAAACATCATTATTTTACTTACCAAATGATTTAGAGTCGTATACAACCAATTTTATGAGTGTTCTACCAATGTTCCAGAAGTTACTTTCAGTAACTGCACCTTTTGTTCACCATGGAACATTAACGTTTACAGAACGAAACAAAGATATTGTCTCTTCCACTCTAAATGTGATCAGGTAGTCTCCCGAATTCAGCTTGCATTTGATTATTCCATAGTTCTGAACAGTATACATCAAATATCCATAGAGTTCCAACGCACCCTGAGTAGTTATGCATACATCCTTAACTCAAATTGAATAGAATAGAATGTAATGCTTTCAGCTCAAAGCAGTATTGAGTTGAATATTGCTGAAAACTACTAAGGGCTAACTTCGTGTAATCATTATTATTTTACTTACCATATAATTCATAGTAGTCTGCCACCAATTTTATGAGGGTGCTACCAAAGTTCAAGTTACTTTCAGGAACTTCACCTTTTGTGCACAGTGCAACATTACCGTTTACTGAACTAAACAAAGATAGTGGCTGTTCCACTCTATATGTTATGAGTTAGGTTCCTGAATTCAGTTTGCATTTGGGTATTCCATGAATCTGAGCAGTGTCCATGCAATACCTATACAGTTCCAACTCACCCTGAGCAGTTATGTACACATCCTTAACTCAAACTGCATAGAAGACAAAGTAATGCTTTCAGCTCAATAGAGTGTAGAGATGAAATTTGCTGAAAAGTAATATTTGCTATCTTGATATAAACATCATTATATTACTTACCAAATGATTTAGCGTCGGATACAACCAATTTTATGAGTGTTCTACCAATGTTCCAGAAGTTACTTTCAGTAACTGCACCTTTTGTACACAATGGAACATTAACGTTTACAGAACGAAACAAAGATATTGTCTGTTCCACTCTAAATGTAATCAGGTAGTCTCCCGAATTCAGCTTGCATTTGATTATTCCATGGTTATGAGCAGTGTACATCAAATATCTATACAGTTCCAACGCACCATGAGTAGTTATGCATACATCCTTAACTCAAATTGAATAGAATAGAATGTAATGCTTTCAGCTCAAAGCAGTATTGAGTTGAATATTGCTGAAAACTACTAAGGGCTAACTTCGTGTAATCATTATTATTTTCCTTACCATATAATTCATCGTAGTCTGCCACCAATTTTATGAGGGTGCTACCAAAGTTCAAGTTACTTTCAGGAACTTCACCCTTTGTGCACAATGGAACATTACTGTTAACTGAACTAAACTAAGATACTGGCTGTCCCACTCTATATGTTATGAGTTAGGTTCCTGAATTCAGTTTGCATTTGGGTATTCCATGAATCTGAGCAGTGTCCATGCAATACCTATACAGTTCCAACTCACCCTGAGTAGTTATGTACACATCCTTAACTCAAAATGGATAGAATGGAAAGTAATGCTTTCAGCTCAATAGAGTGTAGAGATGAAATTTGTTGAAAAGTACTATTTCCTATCTTGATATAAACATCATTATTTTACTTACCAAATGATTTAGAGTCGTATACAACCAATTTTATGAGTGTTCTACCAATGTTCCAGAAGTTACTTTCAGTAACTGCACCTTTTGTACACAATGGAACATTAACGTTTACAGAACGAAACAAAGATATTGTCTCTTCCACTCTAAATGTGATCAGGTAGTCTCCCGAATTCAGCTTGCATTTGATTATTCCATAGTTCTGAGCAGTGTACATCAAATATCTATAGAGTTCCAACGCACCCTGAGTAGTTATGCATACATCCTTAACTCAAATTGAATAGAATAGAATGTAATGCTTTCAGCTCAAAGCAGTATTGAGTTGAATATTGCTGAAAACTACTAACTTCATGTAATCATTATTATTTTACTTACCATATAATTCATAGTAGTCTGCAACCAATTTTATGAGGGTGCTACCAAAGTTCAAGTTACTTTCAGGAACTTCACCCTTTGTGCACAATGGAACATTACCGTTAACAGAACTAAACTAAGATACTGGCTGTCCCACTCTATATGTTATGAGTTAGGTTCCTGAATTCAGTTTGCATTTGGGTATTCCATGAATCTGAGCAGTGTCCACGCAATACCTATACAGTTCCAACTCACCCTGAGTAGTTATGTACACATCCTTAACTCAAAATGCATAGAACGGAAAGTAATGCTTTCAGCTCAATAGAGTGTAGAGATGAAATATGCTGAAAAGTAATATTTGCTATCTTGATATAAACATCATTATTTTACTTACCAAATGATTTAGCGTCAGATACAACCAATTTTATGAGTGTTCTACCAATGTTCCAGAAGTTACTTTCAGTAACTGCACCTTTTGTTCACCATGGAACATTAACGTTTACAGAACGAAACAAAGATATTGTCTCTTCCACTCTAAATGTGATCAGGTAGGCTCCCGAATTCAGCTTGCATTTGATTATTCCATGGTTCTGAGCAGTGTACATCAAATATCTATAGAGTTCCAACGCACCCTGAGTAGTTATGCATACATCCTTAACTCAAATTGAATAGAATAGAATGTAATGCTTTCAGCTCAAAGCAGTATTGAGTTGAATATTGCTGAAAACTACTAAGGGCTAACTTCATGTCATCATTATTATTTTACTTACCATATAATTCATCGTAGTCTGCAACCAATTTTATGAGGGTGCTACCAAAGTTCAAGTTACTTTCAGGAACTTCACCCTTTGTGCACAATGGAACATTACCGTTAACTGAACTAAACTAAGATACTGGCTGTCCCACTCTATATGTTATGAGTTAGGTTCCTGAATTCAGTTTGCATTTGGGTATTCCATGAATCTGAGCAGTGTCCATGCAATACCTATACAGTTCCAACTCACCCTGTGTAGTTATGTACACATCCTTAACTCAAAATGCATAGAAAGGAAAGTAATGCTTTCAGCTCAATAGAGTGTAGAGATGAAATTTGCTGAAAAGTAATATTTGCTATCTTGATGTAAACATTATTATTTTACTTACCAAATGATTTAGCGTCGGTTACAACCAATTTCATGAGTGTTCTACCAATGTTCCAGAAGTTACTTTCAGTAACTGCACCTTTTGTACACAATGGAACATTAACGTTTACAGAACGAAACAAAGATATTGTCTGTTCCACTCTAAATGTAATCAGGTAGTCTCCCGAATTCAGCTTGCATTTGATTATTCCATGGTTATGAGCAGTGTACATCAAATATCTATACAGTTCCAACGCACCATGAGTAGTTATGCATACATCCTTAATCAAATTGAATAGAATAGAATGTGATGCTTTCAGCACAAAGCAGTATTGAGTTGAATATTGCTGAAAACTACTAAGGGCTAACTTCATGTAATCATTATTATTTTCCTTACCATATAATTCATAGTAGTCTGCAACCAATTTTATGAGGGTGCTACCAAAGTTCAAGTTACTTTCAGGAACTTCACCCTTTGTGCACAATGGAACAATACCGTTAACAGAACTAAACTAAGATACTGGCTGTCCCACTCTATATGTTATGAGTGAGGTTCCTGAATTCAGTTTGCATTTGGGTATTCCATGAATCTGAGCAGTGTCCACGCAATACCTATACAGTTCCAACTCACCCTGTGTAGTTATGTACACATCCTTAACTCAAAATGCATAGAATGGAAAGTAATGCTTTCAGCTCAATAGAGTGTAGAGATGAAATTTGTTGAAAAGTACTATTTCCTATCTTGATATAAACATCATTATCTTACTTACCAAATGATTTAGAGTCGTATACAACCAATTTTATGAGTGTTCTACCAATGTTCCAGAAGTTACTTTCAGTAACTGCACCTTTTGTTCACCATGGAACATTAACGTTTACAGAACGAAACAAAGATATTGTCTCTTCCACTCTAAATGTGATCAGGTAGTCTCCCGAATTCAGCTTGCATTTGATTATTCCATAGTTCTGAACAGTGTACATCAAATATCCATAGAGTTCCAACGCACCCTGAGTAGTTATGCATACATCCTTAACTCAAATTGAATAGAATAGAATGTAATGCTTTCAGCTCAAAGCAGTATTGAGTTGAATATTGCTGAAAACTACTAAGGGCTAACTTCGTGTAATCATTATTATTTTACTTACCATATAATTCATAGTAGTCTGCCACCAATTTTATGAGGGTGCTACCAAAGTTCAAGTTACTTTCAGGAACTTCACCTTTTGTGCACAGTGCAACATTACCGTTTACTGAACTAAACAAAGATAGTGGCTGTTCCACTCTATATGTTATGAGTTAGGTTCCTGAATTCAGTTTGCATTTGGGTATTCCATGAATCTGAGCAGTGTCCATGCAATACCTATACAGTTCCAACTCACCCTGAGCAGTTATGTACACATCCTTAACTCAAACTGCATAGAATACAAAGTAATGCTTTCAGCTCAATAGAGTGTAGAGATGAAATTTGCTGAAAAGTAATATTTGCTATCTTGATATAAACATCATTATATTACTTACCAAATGATTTAGCGTCGGATACAACCAATTTTATGAGTGTTCTACCAATGTTCCAGAAGTTACTTTCAGTAACTGCACCTTTTGTACACAATGGAACATTAACGTTTACAGAACGAAACAAAGATATTGTCTGTTCCACTCTAAATGTAATCAGGTAGTCTCCCGAATTCAGCTTGCATTTGATTATTCCATGGTTATGAGCAGTGTACATCAAATATCTATACAGTTCCAACGCACCATGAGTAGTTATGCATACATCCTTAACTCAAATTGAATAGAATAGAATGTAATGCTTTCAGCTCAAAGCAGTATTGAGTTGAATATTGCTGAAAACTACTAAGGGCTAACTTCGTGTAATCATTATTATTTTCCTTACCATATAATTCATCGTAGTCTGCCACCAATTTTATGAGGGTGCTACCAAAGTTCAAGTTACTTTCAGGAACTTCACCCTTTGTGCACAATGGAACATTACCGTTAACTGAACTAAACTAAGATACTGGCTGTCCCACTCTATATGTTATGAGTTAGGTTCGTGAATTCAGTTTGCATTTGGGTATTCCATGAATCTGAGCAGTGTCCACGCAATACCTATACAGTTCCAACTCACCCTGAGTAGTTATGTACACATCCTTAACTCAAAATGGATAGAATGGAAAGTAATGCTTTCAGCTCAATAGAGTGTAGAGATGAAATATGCTGAAAAGTAATATTTGCTATCTTGATATAAACATCATTATTTTACTTACCAAATGATTTAGAGTCAGATACAACCAATTTTATGAGTGTTCTACCAATGTTCCAGAAGTTAGTTTCAGTAACTGCACCTTTTGTTCACCATGGAACATTAACGTTTACAGAACGAAACAAAGATATTGTCTCTTCCACTCTAAATGTGATCAGGTAGGCTCCCGAATTCAGCTTGCATTTGATTATTCCATGGTTCTGAGCAGTGTACATCAAATATCTATAGAGTTCCAACGCACCCTGAGTAGTTATGCATACATCCTTAATCAAATTGAATAGAATAGAATGTGATGCTTTCAGCACAAAGCAGTATTGAGTTGAATATTGCTGAAAACTACTAAGGGCTAACTTCATGTAATCATTATTATTTTCCTTACCATATAATTCATAGTAGTCTGCAACCAATTTTATGAGGGTGCTACCAAAGTTCAAGTTACTTTCAGGAACTTCACCCTTTGTGCACAATGGAACATTACCGTTAACAGAACTAAACTAAGATACTGGCTGTCCCACTCTATATGTTATGAGTTAGGTTCCTGAATTCAGTTTGCATTTGGGTATTCCATGAATCTGAGCAGTGTCCACGCAATACCTATACAGTTCCAACTCACCCTGTGTAGTTATGTACACATCCTTAACTCAAAATGCATAGAATGGAAAGTAATGCTTTCAGCTCAATAGAGTGTAGAGATGAAATTTGTTGAAAAGTACTATTTCCTATCTTGATATAAACATCATTATTTTACTTACCAAATGATTTAGAGTCATATACAACCAATTTTATGAGTGTTCTACCAATGTTCCAGAAGTTACTTTCAGTAACTGCACCTTTTGTTCACCATGGAACATTAACGTTTACAGAACGAAACAAAGATATTGTCTCTTCCACTCTAAATGTGATCAGGTAGTCTCCCGAATTCAGCTTGCATTTGATTATTCCATAGTTCTGAACAGTATACATCAAATATCCATAGAGTTCCAACGCACCCTGAGTAGTTATGCATACATCCTTAACTCAAATTGAATAGAATAGAATGTAATGCTTTCAGCTCAAAGCAGTATTGAGTTGAATATTGCTGAAAACTACTAAGGGCTAACTTCGTGTAATCATTATTATTTTACTTACCATATAATTCATAGTAGTCTGCCACCAATTTTATGAGGGTGCTACCAAAGTTCAAGTTACTTTCAGGAACTTCACCTTTTGTGCACAGTGCAACATTACCGTTTACTGAACTAAACAAAGATAGTGGCTGTTCCACTCTATATGTTATGAGTTAGGTTCCTGAATTCAGTTTGCATTTGGGTATTCCATGAATCTGAGCAGTGTCCATGCAATACCTATACAGTTCCAACTCACCCTGAGCAGTTATGTACACATCCTTAACTCAAACTGCATAGAATACAAAGTAATGCTTTCAGCTCAATAGAGTGTAGAGATGAAATTTGCTGAAAAGTAATATTTGCTATCTTGATATAAACATCATTATATTACTTACCAAATGATTTAGCGTCGGATACAACCAATTTTATGAGTGTTCTACCAATGTTCCAGAAGTTACTTTCAGTAACTGCACCTTTTGTACACAATGGAACATTAACGTTTACAGAACGAAACAAAGATATTGTCTGTTCCACTCTAAATGTAATCAGGTAGTCTCCCGAATTCAGCTTGCATTTGATTATTCCATGGTTATGAGCAGTGTACATCAAATATCTATACAGTTCCAACGCACCATGAGTAGTTATGCATACATCCTTAACTCAAATTGAATAGAATAGAATGTAATGCTTTCAGCTCAAAGCAGTATTGAGTTGAATATTGCTGAAAACTACTAAGGGCTAACTTCGTGTAATCATTATTATTTTCCTTACCATATAATTCATCGTAGTCTGCCACCAATTTTATGAGGGTGCTACCAAAGTTCAAGTTACTTTCAGGAACTTCACCCTTTGTGCACAATGGAACATTACCGTTAACTGAACTAAACTAAGATACTGGCTGTCCCACTCTATATGTTATGAGTTAGGTTCCTGAATTCAGTTTGCATTTGGGTATTCCATGAATCTGAGCAGTGTCCATGCAATACCTATACAGTTCCAACTCACCCTGAGTAGTTATGTACACATCCTTAACTCAAAATGGATAGAATGGAAAGTAATGCTTTCAGCTCAATAGAGTGTAGAGATGAAATTTGTTGAAAAGTACTATTTCCTATCTTGATATAAACATCATTATTTTACTTACCAAATGATTTAGAGTCGTATACAACCAATTTTATGAGTGTTCTACCAATGTTCCAGAAGTTACTTTCAGTAACTGCACCTTTTGTACACAATGGAACATTAACGTTTACAGAACGAAACAAAGATATTGTCTCTTCCACTCTAAATGTGATCAGGTAGTCTCCCGAATTCAGCTTGCATTTGATTATTCCATAGTTCTGAGCAGTGTACATCAAATATCTATAGAGTTCCAACGCACCCTGAGTAGTTATGCATACATCCTTAACTCAAATTAAATAGAATAGAATGTAATGCTTTCAGCTCAAAGCAGTATTGAGTTGAATATTGCTGAAAACTACTAACTTCATGTAATCATTATTATTTTACTTACCATATAATTCATAGTAGTCTGCAACCAATTTTATGAGGGTGCTACCAAAGTTCAAGTTACTTTCAGGAACTTCACCCTTTGTGCACAATGGAACATTACCGTTAACAGAACTAAACTAAGATACTGGCTGTCCCACTCTATATGTTATGAGTTAGGTTCCTGAATTCAGTTTGCATTTGGGTATTCCATGAATCTGAGCAGTGTCCATGCAATACCTATACAGTTCCAACTCACCCTGTGTAGTTATGTACACATCCTTAAATCAAAATGCATAGAATGGAAAGTAATGCTTTCAGCTCAATAGAGTGTAGAGATGAAATATGCTGAAAAGTAATATTTGCTATCTTGATATAAACATCATTATTTTACTTACCAAATGATTTAGCGTCAGATACAACCAATTTTATGAGTGTTCTACCAATGTTCCAGAAGTTACTTTCAGTAACTGCACCTTTTGTTCACCATGGAACATTAACGTTTACAGAACGAAACAAAGATAGTGTCTCTTCCACTCTAAATGTCATCAGGTAGTCTCCCGAATTCAGCTTGCATTTGATTATTCCATAGTTATGAGCAGTGTACATCAAATATCTATACAGTTCCAACGCACCATGAGTAGTTATGCATACATCCTTAACTCAAATTGAATAGAATAGAATGTAATGCTTTCAGCTCAAAGCAGTATTGAGTTGAATATTGCTGAAAACTACTAAGGGCTAACTTCGTGTAATCATTATTATTTTCCTTACCATATAATTCATCGTAGTCTGCCACCAATTTTATGAGGGTGCTACCAAAGTTCAAGTTACTTTCAGGAACTTCACCCTTTGTGCACAATGGAACATTACCGTTAACTGAACTAAACTAAGATACTGGCTGTCCCACTCTATATGTTATGAGTTAGGTTCCTGAATTCAGTTTGCATTTGGGTATTCCATGAATCTGAGCAGTGTTCACGCAATACCTATACAGTTCCAACTCACCCTGAGTAGTTATGTACACATCCTTAACTCAAAATGGATAGAATGGAAAGTAATGCTTTCAGCTCAATAGAGTGTAGAGATGAAATATGCTGAAAAGTAATATTTGCTATCTTGATATAAACATCATTATTTTACTTACCAAATGATTTAGCGTCACATACAACCAATTTTATGAGTGTTCTACCAATGTTCCAGAAGTTACTTTCAGTAACTGCACCTTTTGTTCACCATGGAACATTAACGTTTACAGAACGAAACAAAGATATTGTCTCTTCCACTCTAAATGTGATCAGGTAGGCTCCCGAATTCAGCTTGCATTTGATTATTCCATGGTTCTGAGCAGTGTACATCAAATATCTATAGAGTTCCAACGCACCCTGAGTAGTTATGCATACATCCTTAACTCAAATTGAATAGAATAGAATGTAATGCTTTCAGCTCAAAGCAGTATTGAGTTGAATATTGCTGAAAACTACTAAGGGCTAACTTCATGTCATCATTATTATTTTACTTACCATATAATTCATCGTAGTCTGCAACCAATTTTATGAGGGTGCTACCAAAGTTCAAGTTACTTTCAGGAACTTCACCCTTTGTGCACAATGGAACATTACCGTTAACTGAACTAAACTAAGATACTGGCTGTCCCACTCTATATGTTATGAGTTAGGTTCCTGAATTCAGTTTGCATTTGGGTATTCCATGAATCTGAGCAGTGTCCATGCAATACCTATACAGTTCCAACTCACCCTGAGTAGTTATGTACACATCCTTAACTCAAAATGGATAGAATGGAAAGTAATGCTTTCAGCTCAATAGAGTGTAGAGATGAAATTTGTTGAAAAGTACTATTTCCTATCTTGATATAAACATCATTATTTTACTTACCAAATGATTTAGAGTCTTATACAACCAATTTTATGAGTGTTCTACCAATGTTCCAGAAGTTACTTTCAGTAACTGCACCTTTTGTACACAATGGAACATTAACGTTTACAGAACGAAACAAAGATATTGTCTCTTCCACTCTAAATGTGATCAGGTAGTCTCCCGAATTCAGCTTGCATTTGATTATTCCATAGTTCTGAGCAGTGTACATCAAATATCTATAGAGTTCCAACGCACCCTGAGTAGTTATGCATACATCCTTAACTCAAATTGAATAGAATAGAATGTAATGCTTTCAGCTCAAAGCAGTATTGAGTTGAATATTGCTGAAAACTACTAACTTCATGTAATCATTATTATTTTACTTACCATATAATTCATAGTAGTCTGCAACCAATTTTATGAGGGTGCTACCAAAGTTCAAGTTACTTTCAGGAACTTCACCCTTTGTGCACAATGGAACATTACCGTTAACAGAACTAAACTAAGATACTGGCTGTCCCACTCTATATGTTATGAGTTAGGTTCCTGAATTCAGTTTGCATTTGGGTATTCCATGAATCTGAGCAGTGTCCATGCAATACCTATACAGTTCCAACTCACCCTGTGTAGTTATGTACACATCCTTAAATCAAAATGCATAGAATGGAAAGTAATGCTTTCAGCTCAATAGAGTGTAGAGATGAAATATGCTGAAAAGTAATATTTGCTATCTTGATATAAACATCATTATTTTACTTACCAAATGATTTAGCGTCAGATACAACCAATTTTATGAGTGTTCTACCAATGTTCCAGAAGTTACTTTCAGTAACTGCACCTTTTGTTCACCATGGAACATTAACGTTTACAGAACGAAACAAAGATATTGTCTCTTCCACTCTAAATGTGATCAGGTAGTCTCCCGAATTCAGCTTGCATTTGATTATTCCATAGTTATGAGCAGTGTACATCAAATATCTATACAGTTCCAACGCACCATGAGTAGTTATGCATACATCCTTAACTCAAATTGAATAGAATAGAATGTAATGCTTTCAGCTCAAAGCAGTATTGAGTTGAATATTGCTGAAAACTACTAAGGGCTAACTTCGTGTAATCATTATTATTTTCCTTACCATATAATTCATCGTAGTCTGCCACCAATTTTATGAGGGTGCTACCAAAGTTCAAGTTACTTTCAGGAACTTCACCCTTTGTGCACAATGGAACATTACCTTTAACTGAACTAAACTAAGATACTGGCTGTCCCACTCTATATGTTATGAGTTAGGTTCCTGAATTCAGTTTGCATTTGGGTATTCCATGAATCTGAGCAGTGTCCACGCAATACCTATACAGTTCCAACTCACCCTGAGTAGTTATGTACACATCCTTAACTCAAAATGGATAGAATGGAAAGTAATGCTTTCAGCTCAATAGAGTGTAGAGATGAAATATGCTGAAAAGTAATATTTGCTATCTTGATATAAACATTATTATTTTACTTACCAAATGATTTAGCGTCGGTTACAACCAATTTCATGAGTGTTCTACCAATGTTCCAGAAGTTACTTTCAGTAACTGCACCTTTTGTACACAATGGAACATTAACGTTTACAGAACGAAACAAAGATATTGTCTGTTCCACTCTAAATGTAATCAGGTAGTCTCCCGAATTCAGCTTGCATTTGATTATTCCATGGTTATGAGCAGTGTACATCAAATATCTATACAGTTCCAACGCACCATGAGTAGTTATGCATACATCCTTAATCAAATTGAATAGAATAGAATGTGATGCTTTCAGCACAAAGCAGTATTGAGTTGAATATTGCTGAAAACTACTAAGGGCTAACTTCATGTAATCATTATTATTTTCCTTACCATATAATTCATAGTAGTCTGCAACCAATTTTATGAGGGTGCTACCAAAGTTCAAGTTACTTTCAGGAACTTCACCCTTTGTGCACAATGGAACATTACCGTTAACAGAACTAAACTAAGATACTGGCTGTCCCACTCTATATGTTATGAGTTAGGTTCCTGAATTCAGTTTGCATTTGGGTATTCCATGAATCTGAGCAGTGTCCACGCAATACCTATACAGTTCCAACTCACCCTGTGTAGTTATGTACACATCCTTAACTCAAAATGCATAGAAAGGAAAGTAATGCTTTCAGCTCAATAGAGTGTAGAGATGAAATATGCTGAAAAGTAATATTTGCTATCTTGATATAAACATCATTATTTTACTTACCAAATGATTTAGCGTCAGATACAACCAATTTTATGAGTGTTCTACCAATGTTCCAGAAGTTACTTTCAGTAACTGCACCTTTTGTTCACCATGGAACATTAACGTTTACAGAACGAAACAAAGATATTGTCTCTTCCACTCTAAATGTGATCAGGTAGGCTCCCGAATTCAGCTTGCATTTGATTATTCCATGGTTCTGAGCAGTGTACATCAAATATCTATAGAGTTCCAACGCACCCTGAGTAGTTATGCATACATCCTTAACTCAAATTGAATAGAATAGAATGTAATGCTTTCAGCTCAAAGCAGTATTGAGTTGAATATTGCTGAAAACTACTAAGGGCTAACTTCATGTCATCATTATTATTTTACTTACCATATAATTCATCGTAGTCTGCAACCAATTTTATGAGGGTGCTACCAAAGTTCAAGTTACTTTCAGGAACTTCACCCTTTGTGCACAATGGAACATTACCGTTAACTGAACTAAACTAAGATACTGGCTGTCCCACTCTATATGTTATGAGTTAGGTTCCTGAATTCAGTTTGCATTTGGGTATTCCATGAATCTGAGCAGTGTCCATGCAATACCTATACAGTTCCAACTCACCCTGAGTAGTTATGTACACATCCTTAACTCAAAATGGATAGAATGGAAAGTAATGCTTTCAGCTCAATAGAGTGTAGAGATGAAATATGCTGAAAAGTAATATTTGCTATCTTGATATAAACATCATTATTTTACTTACCAAATGATTTAGCGTCAGATACAACCAATTTTATGAGTGTTCTACCAATGTTCCAGAAGTTACTTTCAGTAACTGCACCTTTTGTTCACCATGGAACATTAACGTTTACAGAACGAAACAAAGATATTGTCTCTTCCACTCTAAATGTGATCAGGTAGTCTCCCGAATTCAGCTTGCATTTGATTATTCCATAGTTATGAGCAGTGTACATCAAATATCTATACAGTTCCAACGCACCATGAGTAGTTATGCATACATCCTTAACTCAAATTGAATAGAATAGAATGTAATGCTTTCAGCTCAAAGCAGTATTGAGTTGAATATTGCTGAAAACTACTAAGGGCTAACTTCGTGTAATCATTATTATTTTCCTTACCATATAATTCATCGTAGTCTGCCACCAATTTTATGAGGGTGCTACCAAAGTTCAAGTTACTTTCAGGAACTTCACCCTTTGTGCACAATGGAACATTACCGTTAACTGAACTAAACTAAGATACTGGCTGTCCCACTCTATATGTTATGAGTTAGGTTCCTGAATTCAGTTTGCATTTGGGTATTCCATGAATCTGAGCAGTGTCCACGCAATACCTATACAGTTCCAACTCACCCTGAGTAGTTATGTACACATCCTTAACTCAAAATGGATAGAATGGAAAGTAATGCTTTCAGCTCAATAGAGTGTAGAGATGAAATATGCTGAAAAGTAATATTTGCTATCTTGATATAAACATTATTATTTTACTTACCAAATGATTTAGCGTCGGTTACAACCAATTTCATGAGTGTTCTACCAATGTTCCAGAAGTTACTTTCAGTAACTGCACCTTTTGTACACAATGGAACATTAACGTTTACAGAACGAAACAAAGATATTGTCTGTTCCACTCTAAATGTAATCAGGTAGTCTCCCGAATTCAGCTTGCATTTGATTATTCCATGGTTATGAGCAGTGTACATCAAATATCTATACAGTTCCAACGCACCATGAGTAGTTATGCATACATCCTTAATCAAATTGAATAGAATAGAATGTGATGCTTTCAGCACAAAGCAGTATTGAGTTGAATATTGCTGAAAACTACTAAGGGCTAACTTCATGTAATCATTATTATTTTCCTTACCATATAATTCATAGTAGTCTGCAACCAATTTTATGAGGGTGCTACCAAAGTTCAAGTTACTTTCAGGAACTTCACCCTTTGTGCACAATGGAACATTACCGTTAACAGAACTAAACTAAGATACTGGCTGTCCCACTCTATATGTTATGAGTTAGGTTCCTGAATTCAGTTTGCATTTGGGTATTCCATGAATCTGAGCAGTGTCCACGCAATACCTATACAGTTCCAACTCACCCTGTGTAGTTATGTACACATCCTTAACTCAAAATGCATAGAAAGGAAAGTAATGCTTTCAGCTCAATAGAGTGTAGAGATGAAATATGCTGAAAAGTAATATTTGCTATCTTGATATAAACATCATTATTTTACTTACCAAATGATTTAGCGTCAGATACAACCAATTTTATGAGTGTTCTACCAATGTTCCAGAAGTTACTTTCAGTAACTGCACCTTTTGTTCACCATGGAACATTAACGTTTACAGAACGAAACAAAGATATTGTCTCTTCCACTCTAAATGTGATCAGGTAGGCTCCCGAATTCAGCTTGCATTTGATTATTCCATGGTTCTGAGCAGTGTACATCAAATATCTATAGAGTTCCAACGCACCCTGAGTAGTTATGCATACATCCTTAACTCAAATTGAATAGAATAGAATGTAATGCTTTCAGCTCAAAGCAGTATTGAGTTGAATATTGCTGAAAACTACTAAGGGCTAACTTCATGTCATCATTATTATTTTACTTACCATATAATTCATCGTAGTCTGCAACCAATTTTATGAGGGTGCTACCAAAGTTCAAGTTACTTTCAGGAACTTCACCCTTTGTGCACAATGGAACATTACCGTTAACTGAACTAAACTAAGATACTGGCTGTCCCACTCTATATGTTATGAGTTAGGTTCCTGAATTCAGTTTGCATTTGGGTATTCCATGAATCTGAGCAGTGTCCATGCAATACCTATACAGTTCCAACTCACCCTGAGTAGTTATGTACACATCCTTAACTCAAAATGGATAGAATGGAAAGTAATGCTTTCAGCTCAATAGAGTGTAGAGATGAAATTTGTTGAAAAGTACTATTTCCTATCTTGATATAAACATCATTATTTTACTTACCAAATGATTTAGAGTCGTATACAACCAATTTTATGAGTGTTCTACCAATGTTCCAGAAGTTACTTTCAGTAACTGCACCTTTTGTACACAATGGAACATTAACGTTTACAGAACGAAACAAAGATATTGTCTCTTCCACTCTAAATGTGATCAGGTAGTCTCCCGAATTCAGCTTGCATTTGATTATTCCATAGTTCTGAGCAGTGTACATCAAATATCTATAGAGTTCCAACGCACCCTGAGTAGTTATGCATACATCCTTAACTCAAATTGAATAGAATAGAATGTAATGCTTTCAGCTCAAAGCAGTATTGAGTTAAATATTGCTGAAAACTACTAACTTCATGTAATCATTATTATTTTACTTACCATATAATTCATCGTAGTCTGCCACCAATTTTATGAGGGTGCTACCAAAGTTCAAGTTACTTTCAGGAACTTCACCCTTTGTGCACAATGGAACATTACCGTTAACTGAACTAAACTAAGATACTGGCTGTCCCACTCTATATGTTATGAGTTAGGTTCCTGAATTCAGTTTGCATTTGGGTATTCCATGAATCTGAGCAGTGTCCACGCAATACCTATACAGTTCCAACTCACCCTGAGTAGTTATGTACACATCCTTAACTCAAAATGGATAGAATGGAAAGTAATGCTTTCAGCTCAATAGAGTGTAGAGATGAAATATGCTGAAAAGTAATATTTGCTATCTTGATATAAACATTATTATTTTACTTACCAAATGATTTAGCGTCGGTTACAACCAATTTCATGAGTGTTCTACCAATGTTCCAGAAGTTACTTTCAGTAACTGCACCTTTTGTACACAATGGAACATTAACGTTTACAGAACGAAACAAAGATATTGTCTGTTCCACTCTAAATGTAATCAGGTAGTCTCCCGAATTCAGCTTGCATTTGATTATTCCATGGTTATGAGCAGTGTACATCAAATATCTATACAGTTCCAACGCACCATGAGTAGTTATGCATACATCCTTAATCAAATTGAATAGAATAGAATGTGATGCTTTCAGCACAAAGCAGTATTGAGTTGAATATTGCTGAAAACTACTAAGGGCTAACTTCATGTAATCATTATTATTTTCCTTACCATATAATTCATAGTAGTCTGCAACCAATTTTATGAGGGTGCTACCAAAGTTCAAGTTACTTTCAGGAACTTCACCCTTTGTGCACAATGGAACATTACCGTTAACAGAACTAAACTAAGATACTGGCTGTCCCACTCTATATGTTATGAGTTAGGTTCCTGAATTCAGTTTGCATTTGGGTATTCCATGAATCTGAGCAGTGTCCACGCAATACCTATACAGTTCCAACTCACCCTGTGTAGTTATGTACACATCCTTAACTCAAAATGCATAGAATGGAAAGTAATGCTTTCAGCTCAATAGAGTGTAGAGATGAAATTTGTTGAAAAGTACTATTTCCTATCTTGATATAAACATCATTATTTTACTTACCAAATGATTTAGAGTCGTATACAACCAATTTTATGAGTGTTCTACCAATGTTCCAGAAGTTACTTTCAGTAACTGCACCTTTTGTTCACCATGGAACATTAACGTTTACAGAACGAAACAAAGATATTGTCTCTTCCACTCTAAATGTGATCAGGTAGTCTCCCGAATTCAGCTTGCATTTGATTATTCCATAGTTCTGAACAGTGTACATCAAATATCCATAGAGTTCCAACGCACCCTGAGTAGTTATTCATACATCCTTAACTCAAATTGAATAGAATAGAATGTAATGCTTTCAGCTCAAAGCAGTATTGAGTTGAATATTGCTGAAAACTACTAAGGGCTAACTTCGTGTAATCATTATTATTTTACTTACCATATAATTCATAGTAGTCTGCCACCAATTTTATGAGGGTGCTACCAAAGTTCAAGTTACTTTCAGGAACTTCACCTTTTGTGCACAGTGCAACATTACCGTTTACTGAACTAAACAAAGATAGTGGCTGTTCCACTCTATATGTTATGAGTTAGGTTCCTGAATTCAGTTTGCATTTGGGTATTCCATGAATCTGAGCAGTGTCCATGCAATACCTATACAGTTCCAACTCACCCTGAGCAGTTATGTACACATCCTTAACTCAAAATGGATAGAATGGAAAGTAATGCTTTCAGCTCAATAGAGTGTAGAGATGAAATTTGTTGAAAAGTACTATTTCCTATCTTGATATAAACATCATTATTTTACTTACCAAATGATTTAGAGTCGTATACAACCAATTTTATGAGTGTTCTACCAATGTTCCAGAAGTTACTTTCAGTAACTGCACCTTTTGTACACAATGGAACATTAACGTTTACAGAACGAAACAAAGATATTGTCTCTTCCACTCTAAATGTGATCAGGTAGTCTCCCGAATTCAGCTTGCATTTGATTATTCCATAGTTCTGAGCAGTGTACATCAAATATCTATAGAGTTCCAACGCACCCTGAGTAGTTATGCATACATCCTTAACTCAAATTAAATAGAATAGAATGTAATGCTTTCAGCTCAAAGCAGTATTGAGTTGAATATTGCTGAAAACTACTAACTTCATGTAATCATTATTATTTTACTTACCATATAATTCATAGTAGTCTGCAACCAATTTTATGAGGGTGCTACCAAAGTTCAAGTTACTTTCAGGAACTTCACCCTTTGTGCACAATGGAACATTACCGTTAACAGAACTAAACTAAGATACTGGCTGTCCCACTCTATATGTTATGAGTTAGGTTCCTGAATTCAGTTTGCATTTGGGTATTCCATGAATCTGAGCAGTGTCCATGCAATACCTATACAGTTCCAACTCACCCTGTGTAGTTATGTACACATCCTTAAATCAAAATGCATAGAATGGAAAGTAATGCTTTCAGCTCAATAGAGTGTAGAGATGAAATATGCTGAAAAGTAATATTTGCTATCTTGATATAAACATCATTATTTTACTTACCAAATGATTTAGCGTCAGATACAACCAATTTTATGAGTGTTCTACCAATGTTCCAGAAGTTACTTTCAGTAACTGCACCTTTTGTTCACCATGGAACATTAACGTTTACAGAACGAAACAAAGATAGTGTCTCTTCCACTCTAAATGTCATCAGGTAGTCTCCCGAATTCAGCTTGCATTTGATTATTCCATAGTTATGAGCAGTGTACATCAAATATCTATACAGTTCCAACGCACCATGAGTAGTTATGCATACATCCTTAACTCAAATTGAATAGAATAGAATGTAATGCTTTCAGCTCAAAGCAGTATTGAGTTGAATATTGCTGAAAACTACTAAGGGCTAACTTCGTGTAATCATTATTATTTTCCTTACCATATAATTCATCGTAGTCTGCCACCAATTTTATGAGGGTGCTACCAAAGTTCAAGTTACTTTCAGGAACTTCACCCTTTGTGCACAATGGAACATTACCGTTAACTGAACTAAACTAAGATACTGGCTGTCCCACTCTATATGTTATGAGTTAGGTTCCTGAATTCAGTTTGCATTTGGGTATTCCATGAATCTGAGCAGTGTCCACGCAATACCTATACAGTTCCAACTCACCCTGAGTAGTTATGTACACATCCTTAACTCAAAATGGATAGAATGGAAAGTAATGCTTTCAGCTCAATAGAGTGTAGAGATGAAATATGCTGAAAAGTAATATTTGCTATCTTGATATAAACATCATTATTTTACTTACCAAATGATTTAGCGTCACATACAACCAATTTTATGAGTGTTCTACCAATGTTCCAGAAGTTACTTTCAGTAACTGCACCTTTTGTTCACCATGGAACATTAACGTTTACAGAACGAAACAAAGATATTGTCTCTTCCACTCTAAATGTGATCAGGTAGGCTCCCGAATTCAGCTTGCATTTGATTATTCCATGGTTCTGAGCAGTGTACATCAAATATCTATAGAGTTCCAACGCACCCTGAGTAGTTATGCATACATCCTTAACTCAAATTGAATAGAATAGAATGTAATGCTTTCAGCTCAAAGCAGTATTGAGTTGAATATTGCTGAAAACTACTAAGGGCTAACTTCATGTCATCATTATTATTTTACTTACCATATAATTCATCGTAGTCTGCAACCAATTTTATGAGGGTGCTACCAAAGTTCAAGTTACTTTCAGGAACTTCACCCTTTGTGCACAATGGAACATTACCGTTAACTGAACTAAACTAAGATACTGGCTGTCCCACTCTATATGTTATGAGTTAGGTTCCTGAATTCAGTTTGCATTTGGGTATTCCATGAATCTGAGCAGTGTCCATGCAATACCTATACAGTTCCAACTCACCCTGAGTAGTTATGTACACATCCTTAACTCAAAATGGATAGAATGGAAAGTAATGCTTTCAGCTCAATAGAGTGTAGAGATGAAATTTGTTGAAAAGTACTATTTCCTATCTTGATATAAACATCATTATTTTACTTACCAAATGATTTAGAGTCGTATACAACCAATTTTATGAGTGTTCTACCAATGTTCCAGAAGTTACTTTCAGTAACTGCACCTTTTGTACACAATGGAACATTAACGTTTACAGAACGAAACAAAGATATTGTCTCTTCCACTCTAAATGTGATCAGGTAGTCTCCCGAATTCAGCTTGCATTTGATTATTCCATAGTTCTGAGCAGTGTACATCAAATATCTATAGAGTTCCAACGCACCCTGAGTAGTTATGCATACATCCTTAACTCAAATTGAATAGAATAGAATGTAATGCTTTCAGCTCAAAGCAGTATTGAGTTGAATATTGCTGAAAACTACTAACTTCATGTAATCATTATTATTTTACTTACCATATAATTCATAGTAGTCTGCAACCAATTTTATGAGGGTGCTACCAAAGTTCAAGTTACTTTCAGGAACTTCACCCTTTGTGCACAATGGAACATTACCGTTAACAGAACTAAACTAAGATACTGGCTGTCCCACTCTATATGTTATGAGTTAGGTTCCTGAATTCAGTTTGCATTTGGGTATTCCATGAATCTGAGCAGTGTCCATGCAATACCTATACAGTTCCAACTCACCCTGTGTAGTTATGTACACATCCTTAAATCAAAATGCATAGAATGGAAAGTAATGCTTTCAGCTCAATAGAGTGTAGAGATGAAATATGCTGAAAAGTAATATTTGCTATCTTGATATAAACATCATTATTTTACTTACCAAATGATTTAGCGTCAGATACAACCAATTTTATGAGTGTTCTACCAATGTTCCAGAAGTTACTTTCAGTAACTGCACCTTTTGTTCACCATGGAACATTAACGTTTACAGAACGAAACAAAGATATTGTCTCTTCCACTCTAAATGTGATCAGGTAGTCTCCCGAATTCAGCTTGCATTTGATTATTCCATAGTTATGAGCAGTGTACATCAAATATCTATACAGTTCCAACGCACCATGAGTAGTTATGCATACATCCTTAACTCAAATTGAATAGAATAGAATGTAATGCTTTCAGCTCAAAGCAGTATTGAGTTGAATATTGCTGAAAACTACTAAGGGCTAACTTCGTGTAATCATTATTATTTTCCTTACCATATAATTCATCGTAGTCTGCCACCAATTTTATGAGGGTGCTACCAAAGTTCAAGTTACTTTCAGGAACTTCACCCTTTGTGCACAATGGAACATTACCGTTAACTGAACTAAACTAAGATACTGGCTGTCCCACTCTATATGTTATGAGTTAGGTTCCTGAATTCAGTTTGCATTTGGGTATTCCATGAATCTGAGCAGTGTCCACGCAATACCTATACAGTTCCAACTCACCCTGAGTAGTTATGTACACATCCTTAACTCAAAATGGATAGAATGGAAAGTAATGCTTTCAGCTCAATAGAGTGTAGAGATGAAATATGCTGAAAAGTAATATTTGCTATCTTGATATAAACATTATTATTTTACTTACCAAATGATTTAGCGTCGGTTACAACCAATTTCATGAGTGTTCTACCAATGTTCCAGAAGTTACTTTCAGTAACTGCACCTTTTGTACACAATGGAACATTAACGTTTACAGAACGAAACAAAGATATTGTCTGTTCCACTCTAAATGTAATCAGGTAGTCTCCCGAATTCAGCTTGCATTTGATTATTCCATGGTTATGAGCAGTGTACATCAAATATCTATACAGTTCCAACGCACCATGAGTAGTTATGCATACATCCTTAATCAAATTGAATAGAATAGAATGTGATGCTTTCAGCACAAAGAAGTATTGAGTTGAATATTGCTGAAAACTACTAAGGGCTAACTTCATGTAATCATTATTATTTTCCTTACCATATAATTCATAGTAGTCTGCAACCAATTTTATGAGGGTGCTACCAAAGTTCAAGTTACTTTCAGGAACTTCACCCTTTGTGCACAATGGAACATTACCGTTAACAGAACTAAACTAAGATACTGGCTGTCCCACTCTATATGTTATGAGTTAGGTTCCTGAATTCAGTTTGCATTTGGGTATTCCATGAATCTGAGCAGTGTCCACGCAATACCTATACAGTTCCAACTCACCCTGTGTAGTTATGTACACATCCTTAACTCAAAATGCATAGAATGGAAAGTAATGCTTTCAGCTCAATAGAGTGTAGAGATGAAATTTGTTGAAAAGTACTATTTCCTATCTTGATATAAACATCATTATTTTACTTACCAAATGATTTAGAGTCGTATACAACCAATTTTATGAGTGTTCTACCAATGTTCCAGAAGTTACTTTCAGTAACTGCACCTTTTGTTCACCATGGAACATTAACGTTTACAGAACGAAACAAAGATATTGTCTCTTCCACTCTAAATGTGATCAGGTAGTCTCCCGAATTCAGCTTGCATTTGATTATTCCATAGTTCTGAACAGTGTACATCAAATATCCATAGAGTTCCAACGCACCCTGAGTAGTTATTCATACATCCTTAACTCAAATTGAATAGAATAGAATGTAATGCTTTCAGCTCAAAGCAGTATTGAGTTGAATATTGCTGAAAACTACTAAGGGCTAACTTCGTGTAATCATTATTATTTTACTTACCATATAATTCATAGTAGTCTGCCACCAATTTTATGAGGGTGCTACCAAAGTTCAAGTTACTTTCAGGAACTTCACCTTTTGTGCACAGTGCAACATTACCGTTTACTGAACTAAACAAAGATAGTGGCTGTTCCACTCTATATGTTATGAGTTAGGTTCCTGAATTCAGTTTGCATTTGGGTATTCCATGAATCTGAGCAGTGTCCATGCAATACCTATACAGTTCCAACCCACCCTGAGCAGTTATGTACACATCCTTAACTCAAACTGCATAGAATACAAAGTAATGCTTTCAGCTCAATAGAGTGTAGAGATGAAATTTGCTGAAAAGTAATATTTGCTATCTTGATATAAACATCATTATATTACTTACCAAATGATTTAGCGTCGGATACAACCAATTTTATGAGTGTTCTACCAATGTTCCAGAAGTTACTTTCAGTAACTGCACCTTTTGTACACAATGGAACATTAACGTTTACAGAACGAAACAAAGATATTGTCTGTTCCACTCTAAATGTAATCAGGTAGTCTCCCGAATTCAGCTTGCATTTGATTATTCCATGGTTATGAGCAGTGTACATCAAATATCTATACAGTTCCAACGCACCATGAGTAGTTATGCATACATCCTTAACTCAAATTGAATAGAATAGAATGTAATGCTTTCAGCTCAAAGCAGTATTGAGTTGAATATTGCTGAAAACTACTAAGGGCTAACTTCATGTCATCATTATTATTTTACTTACCATATAATTCATCGTAGTCTGCAACCAATTTTATGAGGGTGCTACCAAAGTTCAAGTTACTTTCAGGAACTTCACCCTTTGTGCACAATGGAACATTACCGTTAACTGAACTAAACTAAGATACTGGCTGTCCCACTCTATATGTTATGAGTTAGGTTCCTGAATTCAGTTTGCATTTGGGTATTCCATGAATCTGAGCAGTGTCCATGCAATACCTATACAGTTCCAACTCACCCTGTGTAGTTATGTACACATCCTTAACTCAAAATGCATAGAAAGGAAAGTAATGCTTTCAGCTCAATAGAGTGTAGAGATGAAATATGCTGAAAAGTAATATTTGCTATCTTGATATAAACATCATTATTTTACTTACCAAATGATTTAGCGTCAGATACAACCAATTTTATGAGTGTTCTACCAATGTTCCAGAAGTTACTTTCAGTAACTGCACCTTTTGTTCACCATGGAACATTAACGTTTACAGAACGAAACAAAGATATTGTCTCTTCCACTCTAAATGTGATCAGGTAGGCTCCCGAATTCAGCTTGCATTTGATTATTCCATGGTTCTGAGCAGTGTACATCAAATATCTATAGAGTTCCAACGCACCCTGAGTAGTTATGCATACATCCTTAACTCAAATTGAATAGAATAGAATGTAATGCTTTCAGCTCAAAGCAGTATTGAGTTGAATATTGCTGAAAACTACTAAGGGCTAACTTCATGTCATCATTATTATTTTACTTACCATATAATTCATCGTAGTCTGCAACCAATTTTATGAGGGTGCTACCAAAGTTCAAGTTACTTTCAGGAACTTCACCCTTTGTGCACAATGGAACATTACCGTTAACTGAACTAAACTAAGATACTGGCTGTCCCACTCTATATGTTATGAGTTAGGTTCCTGAATTCAGTTTGCATTTGGGTATTCCATGAATCTGAGCAGTGTCCATGCAATACCTATACAGTTCCAACTCACCCTGAGTAGTTATGTACACATCCTTAACTCAAAATGGATAGAATGGAAAGTAATGCTTTCAGCTCAATAGAGTGTAGAGATGAAATTTGTTGAAAAGTACTATTTCCTATCTTGATATAAACATTATTATTTTACTTACCAAATGATTTAGAGTCGTATACAACCAATTTTATGAGTGTTCTACCAATGTTCCAGAAGTTACTTTCAGTAACTGCACCTTTTGTACACAATGGAACATTAACGTTTACAGAACGAAACAAAGATATTGTCTCTTCCACTCTAAATGTGATCAGGTAGTCTCCCGAATTCAGCTTGCATTTGATTATTCCATAGTTCTGAGCAGTGTACATCAAATATCTATAGAGTTCCAACGCACCCTGAGTAGTTATGCATACATCCTTAACTCAAATTGAATAGAATAGAATGTAATGCTTTCAGCTCAAAGCAGTATTGAGTTGAATATTGCTGAAAACTACTAACTTCATGTAATCATTATTATTTTACTTACCATATAATTCATAGTAGTCTGCAACCAATTTTATGAGGGTGCTACCAAAGTTCAAGTTACTTTCAGGAACTTCACCCTTTGTGCACAATGGAACATTACCGTTAACAGAACTAAACTAAGATACTGGCTGTCCCACTCTATATGTTATGAGTTAGGTTCCTGAATTCAGTTTGCATTTGGGTATTCCATGAATCTGAGCAGTGTCCATGCAATACCTATACAGTTCCAACTCACCCTGTGTAGTTATGTACACATCCTTAAATCAAAATGGATAGAATGGAAAGTAATGCTTTCAGCTCAATAGAGTGTAGAGATGAAATATGCTGAAAAGTAATATTTGCTATCTTGATATAAACATTATTATTTTACTTACCAAATGATTTAGCGTCGGTTACAACCAATTTCATGAGTGTTCTACCAATGTTCCAGAAGTTACTTTCAGTAACTGCACCTTTTGTACACAATGGAACATTAACGTTTACAGAACGAAACAAAGATATTGTCTGTTCCACTCTAAATGTAATCAGGTAGTCTCCCGAATTCAGCTTGCATTTGATTATTCCATGGTTATGAGCAGTGTACATCAAATATCTATACAGTTCCAACGCACCATGAGTAGTTATGCATACATCCTTAATCAAATTGAATAGAATAGAATGTGATGCTTTCAGCACAAAGCAGTATTGAGTTGAATATTGCTGAAAACTACTAAGGGCTAACTTCATGTAATCATTATTATTTTCCTTACCATATAATTCATAGTAGTCTGCAACCAATTTTATGAGGGTGCTACCAAAGTTCAAGTTACTTTCAGGAACTTCACCCTTTGTGCACAATGGAACATTACCGTTAACAGAACTAAACTAAGATACTGGCTGTCCCACTCTATATGTTATGAGTTAGGTTCCTGAATTCAGTTTGCATTTGGGTATTCCATGAATCTGAGCAGTGTCCACGCAATACCTATACAGTTCCAACTCACCCTGTGTAGTTATGTACACATCCTTAACTCAAAATGCATAGAAAGGAAAGTAATGCTTTCAGCTCAATAGAGTGTAGAGATGAAATATGCTGAAAAGTAATATTTGCTATCTTGATATAAACATCATTATTTTACTTACCAAATGATTTAGCGTCAGATACAACCAATTTTATGAGTGTTCTACCAATGTTCCAGAAGTTACTTTCAGTAACTGCACCTTTTGTTCACCATGGAACATTAACGTTTACAGAACGAAACAAAGATATTGTCTCTTCCACTCTAAATGTGATCAGGTAGGCTCCCGAATTCAGCTTGCATTTGATTATTCCATGGTTCTGAGCAGTGTACATCAAATATCTATAGAGTTCCAACGCACCCTGAGTAGTTATGCATACATCCTTAACTCAAATTGAATAGAATAGAATGTAATGCTTTCAGCTCAAAGCAGTATTGAGTTGAATATTGCTGAAAACTACTAAGGGCTAACTTCATGTCATCATTATTATTTTACTTACCATATAATTCATCGTAGTCTGCAACCAATTTTATGAGGGTGCTACCAAAGTTCAAGTTACTTTCAGGAACTTCACCCTTTGTGCACAATGGAACATTACCGTTAACTGAACTAAACTAAGATACTGGCTGTCCCACTCTATATGTTATGAGTTAGGTTCCTGAATTCAGTTTGCATTTGGGTATTCCATGAATCTGAGCAGTGTCCATGCAATACCTATACAGTTCCAACTCACCCTGAGTAGTTATGTACACATCCTTAACTCAAAATGGATAGAATGGAAAGTAATGCTTTCAGCTCAATAGAGTGTAGAGATGAAATTTGTTGAAAAGTACTATTTCCTATCTTGATATAAACATCATTATTTTACTTACCAAATGATTTAGAGTCGTATACAACCAATTTTATGAGTGTTCTACCAATGTTCCAGAAGTTACTTTCAGTAACTGCACCTTTTGTACACAATGGAACATTAACGTTTACAGAACGAAACAAAGATATTGTCTCTTCCACTCTAAATGTGATCAGGTAGTCTCCCGAATTCAGCTTGCATTTGATTATTCCATAGTTCTGAGCAGTGTACATCAAATATCTATAGAGTTCCAACGCACCCTGAGTAGTTATGCATACATCCTTAACTCAAATTGAATAGAATAGAATGTAATGCTTTCAGCTCAAAGCAGTATTGAGTTAAATATTGCTGAAAACTACTAACTTCATGTAATCATTATTATTTTACTTACCATATAATTCATCGTAGTCTGCCACCAATTTTATGAGGGTGCTACCAAAGTTCAAGTTACTTTCAGGAACTTCACCCTTTGTGCACAATGGAACATTACCGTTAACTGAACTAAACTAAGATACTGGCTGTCCCACTCTATATGTTATGAGTTAGGTTCCTGAATTCAGTTTGCATTTGGGTATTCCATGAATCTGAGCAGTGTCCACGCAATACCTATACAGTTCCAACTCACCCTGAGTAGTTATGTACACATCCTTAACTCAAAATGGATAGAATGGAAAGTAATGCTTTCAGCTCAATAGAGTGTAGAGATGAAATATGCTGAAAAGTAATATTTGCTATCTTGATATAAACATTATTATTTTACTTACCAAATGATTTAGCGTCGGTTACAACCAATTTCATGAGTGTTCTACCAATGTTCCAGAAGTTACTTTCAGTAACTGCACCTTTTGTACACAATGGAACATTAACGTTTACAGAACGAAACAAAGATATTGTCTGTTCCACTCTAAATGTAATCAGGTAGTCTCCCGAATTCAGCTTGCATTTGATTATTCCATGGTTATGAGCAGTGTACATCAAATATCTATACAGTTCCAACGCACCATGAGTAGTTATGCATACATCCTTAATCAAATTGAATAGAATAGAATGTGATGCTTTCAGCACAAAGCAGTATTGAGTTGAATATTGCTGAAAACTACTAAGGGCTAACTTCATGTAATCATTATTATTTTCCTTACCATATAATTCATAGTAGTCTGCAACCAATTTTATGAGGGTGCTACCAAAGTTCAAGTTACTTTCAGGAACTTCACCCTTTGTGCACAATGGAACATTACCGTTAACAGAACTAAACTAAGATACTGGCTGTCCCACTCTATATGTTATGAGTTAGGTTCCTGAATTCAGTTTGCATTTGGGTATTCCATGAATCTGAGCAGTGTCCACGCAATACCTATACAGTTCCAACTCACCCTGTGTAGTTATGTACACATCCTTAACTCAAAATGCATAGAATGGAAAGTAATGCTTTCAGCTCAATAGAGTGTAGAGATGAAATTTGTTGAAAAGTACTATTTCCTATCTTGATATAAACATCATTATTTTACTTACCAAATGATTTAGAGTCGTATACAACCAATTTTATGAGTGTTCTACCAATGTTCCAGAAGTTACTTTCAGTAACTGCACCTTTTGTTCACCATGGAACATTAACGTTTACAGAACGAAACAAAGATATTGTCTCTTCCACTCTAAATGTGATCAGGTAGTCTCCCGAATTCAGCTTGCATTTGATTATTCCATAGTTCTGAACAGTGTACATCAAATATCCATAGAGTTCCAACGCACCCTGAGTAGTTATTCATACATCCTTAACTCAAATTGAATAGAATAGAATGTAATGCTTTCAGCTCAAAGCAGTATTGAGTTGAATATTGCTGAAAACTACTAAGGGCTAACTTCGTGTAATCATTATTATTTTACTTACCATATAATTCATAGTAGTCTGCCACCAATTTTATGAGGGTGCTACCAAAGTTCAAGTTACTTTCAGGAACTTCACCTTTTGTGCACAGTGCAACATTACCGTTTACTGAACTAAACAAAGATAGTGGCTGTTCCACTCTATATGTTATGAGTTAGGTTCCTGAATTCAGTTTGCATTTGGGTATTCCATGAATCTGAGCAGTGTCCATGCAATACCTATACAGTTCCAACTCACCCTGAGCAGTTATGTACACATCCTTAACTCAAAATGGATAGAATGGAAAGTAATGCTTTCAGCTCAATAGAGTGTAGAGATGAAATTTGTTGAAAAGTACTATTTCCTATCTTGATATAAACATCATTATTTTACTTACCAAATGATTTAGAGTCGTATACAACCAATTTTATGAGTGTTCTACCAATGTTCCAGAAGTTACTTTCAGTAACTGCACCTTTTGTACACAATGGAACATTAACGTTTACAGAACGAAACAAAGATATTGTCTCTTCCACTCTAAATGTGATCAGGTAGTCTCCCGAATTCAGCTTGCATTTGATTATTCCATAGTTCTGAGCAGTGTACATCAAATATCTATAGAGTTCCAACGCACCCTGAGTAGTTATGCATACATCCTTAACTCAAATTAAATAGAATAGAATGTAATGCTTTCAGCTCAAAGCAGTATTGAGTTGAATATTGCTGAAAACTACTAACTTCATGTAATCATTATTATTTTACTTACCATATAATTCATAGTAGTCTGCAACCAATTTTATGAGGGTGCTACCAAAGTTCAAGTTACTTTCAGGAACTTCACCCTTTGTGCACAATGGAACATTACCGTTAACAGAACTAAACTAAGATACTGGCTGTCCCACTCTATATGTTATGAGTTAGGTTCCTGAATTCAGTTTGCATTTGGGTATTCCATGAATCTGAGCAGTGTCCATGCAATACCTATACAGTTCCAACTCACCCTGTGTAGTTATGTACACATCCTTAAATCAAAATGCATAGAATGGAAAGTAATGCTTTCAGCTCAATAGAGTGTAGAGATGAAATATGCTGAAAAGTAATATTTGCTATCTTGATATAAACATCATTATTTTACTTACCAAATGATTTAGCGTCAGATACAACCAATTTTATGAGTGTTCTACCAATGTTCCAGAAGTTACTTTCAGTAACTGCACCTTTTGTTCACCATGGAACATTAACGTTTACAGAACGAAACAAAGATAGTGTCTCTTCCACTCTAAATGTCATCAGGTAGTCTCCCGAATTCAGCTTGCATTTGATTATTCCATAGTTATGAGCAGTGTACATCAAATATCTATACAGTTCCAACGCACCATGAGTAGTTATGCATACATCCTTAACTCAAATTGAATAGAATAGAATGTAATGCTTTCAGCTCAAAGCAGTATTGAGTTGAATATTGCTGAAAACTACTAAGGGCTAACTTCGTGTAATCATTATTATTTTCCTTACCATATAATTCATCGTAGTCTGCCACCAATTTTATGAGGGTGCTACCAAAGTTCAAGTTACTTTCAGGAACTTCACCCTTTGTGCACAATGGAACATTACCGTTAACTGAACTAAACTAAGATACTGGCTGTCCCACTCTATATGTTATGAGTTAGGTTCCTGAATTCAGTTTGCATTTGGGTATTCCATGAATCTGAGCAGTGTCCACGCAATACCTATACAGTTCCAACTCACCCTGAGTAGTTATGTACACATCCTTAACTCAAAATGGATAGAATGGAAAGTAATGCTTTCAGCTCAATAGAGTGTAGAGATGAAATATGCTGAAAAGTAATATTTGCTATCTTGATATAAACATCATTATTTTACTTACCAAATGATTTAGCGTCACATACAACCAATTTTATGAGTGTTCTACCAATGTTCCAGAAGTTACTTTCAGTAACTGCACCTTTTGTTCACCATGGAACATTAACGTTTACAGAACGAAACAAAGATATTGTCTCTTCCACTCTAAATGTGATCAGGTAGGCTCCCGAATTCAGCTTGCATTTGATTATTCCATGGTTCTGAGCAGTGTACATCAAATATCTATAGAGTTCCAACGCACCCTGAGTAGTTATGCATACATCCTTAACTCAAATTGAATAGAATAGAATGTAATGCTTTCAGCTCAAAGCAGTATTGAGTTGAATATTGCTGAAAACTACTAAGGGCTAACTTCATGTCATCATTATTATTTTACTTACCATATAATTCATCGTAGTCTGCAACCAATTTTATGAGGGTGCTACCAAAGTTCAAGTTACTTTCAGGAACTTCACCCTTTGTGCACAATGGAACATTACCGTTAACTGAACTAAACTAAGATACTGGCTGTCCCACTCTATATGTTATGAGTTAGGTTCCTGAATTCAGTTTGCATTTGGGTATTCCATGAATCTGAGCAGTGTCCATGCAATACCTATACAGTTCCAACTCACCCTGAGTAGTTATGTACACATCCTTAACTCAAAATGGATAGAATGGAAAGTAATGCTTTCAGCTCAATAGAGTGTAGAGATGAAATTTGTTGAAAAGTACTATTTCCTATCTTGATATAAACATCATTATTTTACTTACCAAATGATTTAGAGTCGTATACAACCAATTTTATGAGTGTTCTACCAATGTTCCAGAAGTTACTTTCAGTAACTGCACCTTTTGTACACAATGGAACATTAACGTTTACAGAACGAAACAAAGATATTGTCTCTTCCACTCTAAATGTGATCAGGTAGTCTCCCGAATTCAGCTTGCATTTGATTATTCCATAGTTCTGAGCAGTGTACATCAAATATCTATAGAGTTCCAACGCACCCTGAGTAGTTATGCATACATCCTTAACTCAAATTGAATAGAATAGAATGTAATGCTTTCAGCTCAAAGCAGTATTGAGTTGAATATTGCTGAAAACTACTAACTTCATGTAATCATTATTATTTTACTTACCATATAATTCATAGTAGTCTGCAACCAATTTTATGAGGGTGCTACCAAAGTTCAAGTTACTTTCAGGAACTTCACCCTTTGTGCACAATGGAACATTACCGTTAACAGAACTAAACTAAGATACTGGCTGTCCCACTCTATATGTTATGAGTTAGGTTCCTGAATTCAGTTTGCATTTGGGTATTCCATGAATCTGAGCAGTGTCCATGCAATACCTATACAGTTCCAACTCACCCTGTGTAGTTATGTACACATCCTTAAATCAAAATGCATAGAATGGAAAGTAATGCTTTCAGCTCAATAGAGTGTAGAGATGAAATATGCTGAAAAGTAATATTTGCTATCTTGATATAAACATCATTATTTTACTTACCAAATGATTTAGCGTCAGATACAACCAATTTTATGAGTGTTCTACCAATGTTCCAGAAGTTACTTTCAGTAACTGCACCTTTTGTTCACCATGGAACATTAACGTTTACAGAACGAAACAAAGATATTGTCTCTTCCACTCTAAATGTGATCAGGTAGTCTCCCGAATTCAGCTTGCATTTGATTATTCCATAGTTATGAGCAGTGTACATCAAATATCTATACAGTTCCAACGCACCATGAGTAGTTATGCATACATCCTTAACTCAAATTGAATAGAATAGAATGTAATGCTTTCAGCTCAAAGCAGTATTGAGTTGAATATTGCTGAAAACTACTAAGGGCTAACTTCGTGTAATCATTATTATTTTCCTTACCATATAATTCATCGTAGTCTGCCACCAATTTTATGAGGGTGCTACCAAAGTTCAAGTTACTTTCAGGAACTTCACCCTTTGTGCACAATGGAACATTACCGTTAACTGAACTAAACTAAGATACTGGCTGTCCCACTCTATATGTTATGAGTTAGGTTCCTGAATTCAGTTTGCATTTGGGTATTCCATGAATCTGAGCAGTGTCCACGCAATACCTATACAGTTCCAACTCACCCTGAGTAGTTATGTACACATCCTTAACTCAAAATGGATAGAATGGAAAGTAATGCTTTCAGCTCAATAGAGTGTAGAGATGAAATATGCTGAAAAGTAATATTTGCTATCTTGATATAAACATTATTATTTTACTTACCAAATGATTTAGCGTCGGTTACAACCAATTTCATGAGTGTTCTACCAATGTTCCAGAAGTTACTTTCAGTAACTGCACCTTTTGTACACAATGGAACATTAACGTTTACAGAACGAAACAAAGATATTGTCTGTTCCACTCTAAATGTAATCAGGTAGTCTCCCGAATTCAGCTTGCATTTGATTATTCCATGGTTATGAGCAGTGTACATCAAATATCTATACAGTTCCAACGCACCATGAGTAGTTATGCATACATCCTTAATCAAATTGAATAGAATAGAATGTGATGCTTTCAGCACAAAGAAGTATTGAGTTGAATATTGCTGAAAACTACTAAGGGCTAACTTCATGTAATCATTATTATTTTCCTTACCATATAATTCATAGTAGTCTGCAACCAATTTTATGAGGGTGCTACCAAAGTTCAAGTTACTTTCAGGAACTTCACCCTTTGTGCACAATGGAACATTACCGTTAACAGAACTAAACTAAGATACTGGCTGTCCCACTCTATATGTTATGAGTTAGGTTCCTGAATTCAGTTTGCATTTGGGTATTCCATGAATCTGAGCAGTGTCCACGCAATACCTATACAGTTCCAACTCACCCTGTGTAGTTATGTACACATCCTTAACTCAAAATGCATAGAATGGAAAGTAATGCTTTCAGCTCAATAGAGTGTAGAGATGAAATTTGTTGAAAAGTACTATTTCCTATCTTGATATAAACATCATTATTTTACTTACCAAATGATTTAGAGTCGTATACAACCAATTTTATGAGTGTTCTACCAATGTTCCAGAAGTTACTTTCAGTAACTGCACCTTTTGTTCACCATGGAACATTAACGTTTACAGAACGAAACAAAGATATTGTCTCTTCCACTCTAAATGTGATCAGGTAGTCTCCCGAATTCAGCTTGCATTTGATTATTCCATAGTTCTGAACAGTGTACATCAAATATCCATAGAGTTCCAACGCACCCTGAGTAGTTATTCATACATCCTTAACTCAAATTGAATAGAATAGAATGTAATGCTTTCAGCTCAAAGCAGTATTGAGTTGAATATTGCTGAAAACTACTAAGGGCTAACTTCGTGTAATCATTATTATTTTACTTACCATATAATTCATAGTAGTCTGCCACCAATTTTATGAGGGTGCTACCAAAGTTCAAGTTACTTTCAGGAACTTCACCTTTTGTGCACAGTGCAACATTACCGTTTACTGAACTAAACAAAGATAGTGGCTGTTCCACTCTATATGTTATGAGTTAGGTTCCTGAATTCAGTTTGCATTTGGGTATTCCATGAATCTGAGCAGTGTCCATGCAATACCTATACAGTTCCAACTCACCCTGAGCAGTTATGTACACATCCTTAACTCAAACTGCATAGAATACAAAGTAATGCTTTCAGCTCAATAGAGTGTAGAGATGAAATTTGCTGAAAAGTAATATTTGCTATCTTGATATAAACATCATTATATTACTTACCAAATGATTTAGCGTCGGATACAACCAATTTTATGAGTGTTCTACCAATGTTCCAGAAGTTACTTTCAGTAACTGCACCTTTTGTACACAATGGAACATTAACGTTTACAGAACGAAACAAAGATATTGTCTGTTCCACTCTAAATGTAATCAGGTAGTCTCCCGAATTCAGCTTGCATTTGATTATTCCATGGTTATGAGCAGTGTACATCAAATATCTATACAGTTCCAACGCACCATGAGTAGTTATGCATACATCCTTAACTCAAATTGAATAGAATAGAATGTAATGCTTTCAGCTCAAAGCAGTATTGAGTTGAATATTGCTGAAAACTACTAAGGGCTAACTTCATGTCATCATTATTATTTTACTTACCATATAATTCATCGTAGTCTGCAACCAATTTTATGAGGGTGCTACCAAAGTTCAAGTTACTTTCAGGAACTTCACCCTTTGTGCACAATGGAACATTACCGTTAACTGAACTAAACTAAGATACTGGCTGTCCCACTCTATATGTTATGAGTTAGGTTCCTGAATTCAGTTTGCATTTGGGTATTCCATGAATCTGAGCAGTGTCCATGCAATACCTATACAGTTCCAACTCACCCTGTGTAGTTATGTACACATCCTTAACTCAAAATGCATAGAAAGGAAAGTAATGCTTTCAGCTCAATAGAGTGTAGAGATGAAATATGCTGAAAAGTAATATTTGCTATCTTGATATAAACATCATTATTTTACTTACCAAATGATTTAGCGTCAGATACAACCAATTTTATGAGTGTTCTACCAATGTTCCAGAAGTTACTTTCAGTAACTGCACCTTTTGTTCACCATGGAACATTAACGTTTACAGAACGAAACAAAGATATTGTCTCTTCCACTCTAAATGTGATCAGGTAGGCTCCCGAATTCAGCTTGCATTTGATTATTCCATGGTTCTGAGCAGTGTACATCAAATATCTATAGAGTTCCAACGCACCCTGAGTAGTTATGCATACATCCTTAACTCAAATTGAATAGAATAGAATGTAATGCTTTCAGCTCAAAGCAGTATTGAGTTGAATATTGCTGAAAACTACTAAGGGCTAACTTCATGTCATCATTATTATTTTACTTACCATATAATTCATCGTAGTCTGCAACCAATTTTATGAGGGTGCTACCAAAGTTCAAGTTACTTTCAGGAACTTCACCCTTTGTGCACAATGGAACATTACCGTTAACTGAACTAAACTAAGATACTGGCTGTCCCACTCTATATGTTATGAGTTAGGTTCCTGAATTCAGTTTGCATTTGGGTATTCCATGAATCTGAGCAGTGTCCATGCAATACCTATACAGTTCCAACTCACCCTGAGTAGTTATGTACACATCCTTAACTCAAAATGGATAGAATGGAAAGTAATGCTTTCAGCTCAATAGAGTGTAGAGATGAAATTTGTTGAAAAGTACTATTTCCTATCTTGATATAAACATCATTATTTTACTTACCAAATGATTTAGAGTCGTATACAACCAATTTTATGAGTGTTCTACCAATGTTCCAGAAGTTACTTTCAGTAACTGCACCTTTTGTACACAATGGAACATTAACGTTTACAGAACGAAACAAAGATATTGTCTCTTCCACTCTAAATGTGATCAGGTAGTCTCCCGAATTCAGCTTGCATTTGATTATTCCATAGTTCTGAGCAGTGTACATCAAATATCTATAGAGTTCCAACGCACCCTGAGTAGTTATGCATACATCCTTAACTCAAATTGAATAGAATAGAATGTAATGCTTTCAGCTCAAAGCAGTATTGAGTTGAATATTGCTGAAAACTACTAACTTCATGTAATCATTATTATTTTACTTACCATATAATTCATAGTAGTCTGCAACCAATTTTATGAGGGTGCTACCAAAGTTCAAGTTACTTTCAGGAACTTCACCCTTTGTGCACAATGGAACATTACCGTTAACAGAACTAAACTAAGATACTGGCTGTCCCACTCTATATGTTATGAGTTAGGTTCCTGAATTCAGTTTGCATTTGGGTATTCCATGAATCTGAGCAGTGTCCATGCAATACCTATACAGTTCCAACTCACCCTGTGTAGTTATGTACACATCCTTAAATCAAAATGCATAGAATGGAAAGTAATGCTTTCAGCTCAATAGAGTGTAGAGATGAAATATGCTGAAAAGTAATATTTGCTATCTTGATATAAACATCATTATTTTACTTACCAAATGATTTAGCGTCAGATACAACCAATTTTATGAGTGTTCTACCAATGTTCCAGAAGTTACTTTCAGTAACTGCACCTTTTGTTCACCATGGAACATTAACGTTTACAGAACGAAACAAAGATATTGTCTCTTCCACTCTAAATGTGATCAGGTAGTCTCCCGAATTCAGCTTGCATTTGATTATTCCATAGTTCTGAACAGTGTACATCAAATATCCATAGAGTTCCAACGCACCCTGAGTAGTTATTCATACATCCTTAACTCAAATTGAATAGAATAGAATGTAATGCTTTCAGCTCAAAGCAGTATTGAGTTGAATATTGCTGAAAACTACTAAGGGCTAACTTCGTGTAATCATTATTATTTTACTTACCATATAATTCATAGTAGTCTGCCACCAATTTTATGAGGGTGCTACCAAAGTTCAAGTTACTTTCAGGAACTTCACCTTTTGTGCACAGTGCAACATTACCGTTTACTGAACTAAACAAAGATAGTGGCTGTTCCACTCTATATGTTATGAGTTAGGTTCCTGAATTCAGTTTGCATTTGGGTATTCCATGAATCTGAGCAGTGTCCATGCAATACCTATACAGTTCCAACCCACCCTGAGCAGTTATGTACACATCCTTAACTCAAACTGCATAGAATACAAAGTAATGCTTTCAGCTCAATAGAGTGTAGAGATGAAATTTGCTGAAAAGTAATATTTGCTATCTTGATATAAACATCATTATATTACTTACCAAATGATTTAGCGTCGGATACAACCAATTTTATGAGTGTTCTACCAATGTTCCAGAAGTTACTTTCAGTAACTGCACCTTTTGTACACAATGGAACATTAACGTTTACAGAACGAAACAAAGATATTGTCTGTTCCACTCTAAATGTAATCAGGTAGTCTCCCGAATTCAGCTTGCATTTGATTATTCCATGGTTATGAGCAGTGTACATCAAATATCTATACAGTTCCAACGCACCATGAGTAGTTATGCATACATCCTTAACTCAAATTGAATAGAATAGAATGTAATGCTTTCAGCTCAAAGCAGTATTGAGTTGAATATTGCTGAAAACTACTAAGGGCTAACTTCATGTCATCATTATTATTTTACTTACCATATAATTCATCGTAGTCTGCAACCAATTTTATGAGGGTGCTACCAAAGTTCAAGTTACTTTCAGGAACTTCACCCTTTGTGCACAATGGAACATTACCGTTAACTGAACTAAACTAAGATACTGGCTGTCCCACTCTATATGTTATGAGTTAGGTTCCTGAATTCAGTTTGCATTTGGGTATTCCATGAATCTGAGCAGTGTCCATGCAATACCTATACAGTTCCAACTCACCCTGTGTAGTTATGTACACATCCTTAACTCAAAATGCATAGAAAGGAAAGTAATGCTTTCAGCTCAATAGAGTGTAGAGATGAAATATGCTGAAAAGTAATATTTGCTATCTTGATATAAACATCATTATTTTACTTACCAAATGATTTAGCGTCAGATACAACCAATTTTATGAGTGTTCTACCAATGTTCCAGAAGTTACTTTCAGTAACTGCACCTTTTGTTCACCATGGAACATTAACGTTTACAGAACGAAACAAAGATATTGTCTCTTCCACTCTAAATGTGATCAGGTAGGCTCCCGAATTCAGCTTGCATTTGATTATTCCATGGTTCTGAGCAGTGTACATCAAATATCTATAGAGTTCCAACGCACCCTGAGTAGTTATGCATACATCCTTAACTCAAATTGAATAGAATAGAATGTAATGCTTTCAGCTCAAAGCAGTATTGAGTTGAATATTGCTGAAAACTACTAAGGGCTAACTTCATGTCATCATTATTATTTTACTTACCATATAATTCATCGTAGTCTGCAACCAATTTTATGAGGGTGCTACCAAAGTTCAAGTTACTTTCAGGAACTTCACCCTTTGTGCACAATGGAACATTACCGTTAACTGAACTAAACTAAGATACTGGCTGTCCCACTCTATATGTTATGAGTTAGGTTCCTGAATTCAGTTTGCATTTGGGTATTCCATGAATCTGAGCAGTGTCCATGCAATACCTATACAGTTCCAACTCACCCTGAGTAGTTATGTACACATCCTTAACTCAAAATGGATAGAATGGAAAGTAATGCTTTCAGCTCAATAGAGTGTAGAGATGAAATTTGTTGAAAAGTACTATTTCCTATCTTGATATAAACATCATTATTTTACTTACCAAATGATTTAGAGTCGTATACAACCAATTTTATGAGTGTTCTACCAATGTTCCAGAAGTTACTTTCAGTAACTGCACCTTTTGTACACAATGGAACATTAACGTTTACAGAACGAAACAAAGATATTGTCTCTTCCACTCTAAATGTGATCAGGTAGTCTCCCGAATTCAGCTTGCATTTGATTATTCCATAGTTCTGAGCAGTGTACATCAAATATCTATAGAGTTCCAACGCACCCTGAGTAGTTATGCATACATCCTTAACTCAAATTGAATAGAATAGAATGTAATGCTTTCAGCTCAAAGCAGTATTGAGTTGAATATTGCTGAAAACTACTAACTTCATGTAATCATTATTATTTTACTTACCATATAATTCATAGTAGTCTGCAACCAATTTTATGAGGGTGCTACCAAAGTTCAAGTTACTTTCAGGAACTTCACCCTTTGTGCACAATGGAACATTACCGTTAACAGAACTAAACTAAGATACTGGCTGTCCCACTCTATATGTTATGAGTTAGGTTCCTGAATTCAGTTTGCATTTGGGTATTCCATGAATCTGAGCAGTGTCCATGCAATACCTATACAGTTCCAACTCACCCTGTGTAGTTATGTACACATCCTTAAATCAAAATGCATAGAATGGAAAGTAATGCTTTCAGCTCAATAGAGTGTAGAGATGAAATATGCTGAAAAGTAATATTTGCTATCTTGATATAAACATCATTATTTTACTTACCAAATGATTTAGCGTCAGATACAACCAATTTTATGAGTGTTCTACCAATGTTCCAGAAGTTACTTTCAGTAACTGCACCTTTTGTTCACCATGGAACATTAACGTTTACAGAACGAAACAAAGATATTGTCTCTTCCACTCTAAATGTGATCAGGTAGTCTCCCGAATTCAGCTTGCATTTGATTATTCCATAGTTATGAGCAGTGTACATCAAATATCTATACAGTTCCAACGCACCATGAGTAGTTATGCATACATCCTTAACTCAAATTGAATAGAATAGAATGTAATGCTTTCAGCTCAAAGCAGTATTGAGTTGAATATTGCTGAAAACTACTAAGGGCTAACTTCGTGTAATCATTATTATTTTCCTTACCATATAATTCATCGTAGTCTGCCACCAATTTTATGAGGGTGCTACCAAAGTTCAAGTTACTTTCAGGAACTTCACCCTTTGTGCACAATGGAACATTACCGTTAACTGAACTAAACTAAGATACTGGCTGTCCCACTCTATATGTTATGAGTTAGGTTCCTGAATTCAGTTTGCATTTGGGTATTCCATGAATCTGAGCAGTGTCCATGCAATACCTATACAGTTCCAACCCACCCTGAGCAGTTATGTACACATCCTTAACTCAAACTGCATAGAATACAAAGTAATGCTTTCAGCTCAATAGAGTGTAGAGATGAAATTTGCTGAAAAGTAATATTTGCTATCTTGATATAAACATCATTATATTACTTACCAAATGATTTAGCGTCGGATACAACCAATTTTATGAGTGTTCTACCAATGTTCCAGAAGTTACTTTCAGTAACTGCACCTTTTGTACACAATGGAACATTAACGTTTACAGAACGAAACAAAGATATTGTCTGTTCCACTCTAAATGTAATCAGGTAGTCTCCCGAATTCAGCTTGCATTTGATTATTCCATGGTTATGAGCAGTGTACATCAAATATCTATACAGTTCCAACGCACCATGAGTAGTTATGCATACATCCTTAACTCAAATTGAATAGAATAGAATGTAATGCTTTCAGCTCAAAGCAGTATTGAGTTGAATATTGCTGAAAACTACTAAGGGCTAACTTCATGTCATCATTATTATTTTACTTACCATATAATTCATCGTAGTCTGCAACCAATTTTATGAGGGTGCTACCAAAGTTCAAGTTACTTTCAGGAACTTCACCCTTTGTGCACAATGGAACATTACCGTTAACTGAACTAAACTAAGATACTGGCTGTCCCACTCTATATGTTATGAGTTAGGTTCCTGAATTCAGTTTGCATTTGGGTATTCCATGAATCTGAGCAGTGTCCATGCAATACCTATACAGTTCCAACTCACCCTGTGTAGTTATGTACACATCCTTAACTCAAAATGCATAGAAAGGAAAGTAATGCTTTCAGCTCAATAGAGTGTAGAGATGAAATATGCTGAAAAGTAATATTTGCTATCTTGATATAAACATCATTATTTTACTTACCAAATGATTTAGCGTCAGATACAACCAATTTTATGAGTGTTCTACCAATGTTCCAGAAGTTACTTTCAGTAACTGCACCTTTTGTTCACCATGGAACATTAACGTTTACAGAACGAAACAAAGATATTGTCTCTTCCACTCTAAATGTGATCAGGTAGGCTCCCGAATTCAGCTTGCATTTGATTATTCCATGGTTCTGAGCAGTGTACATCAAATATCTATAGAGTTCCAACGCACCCTGAGTAGTTATGCATACATCCTTAACTCAAATTGAATAGAATAGAATGTAATGCTTTCAGCTCAAAGCAGTATTGAGTTGAATATTGCTGAAAACTACTAAGGGCTAACTTCATGTCATCATTATTATTTTACTTACCATATAATTCATCGTAGTCTGCAACCAATTTTATGAGGGTGCTACCAAAGTTCAAGTTACTTTCAGGAACTTCACCCTTTGTGCACAATGGAACATTACCGTTAACTGAACTAAACTAAGATACTGGCTGTCCCACTCTATATGTTATGAGTTAGGTTCCTGAATTCAGTTTGCATTTGGGTATTCCATGAATCTGAGCAGTGTCCATGCAATACCTATACAGTTCCAACTCACCCTGAGTAGTTATGTACACATCCTTAACTCAAAATGGATAGAATGGAAAGTAATGCTTTCAGCTCAATAGAGTGTAGAGATGAAATTTGTTGAAAAGTACTATTTCCTATCTTGATATAAACATCATTATTTTACTTACCAAATGATTTAGAGTCGTATACAACCAATTTTATGAGTGTTCTACCAATGTTCCAGAAGTTACTTTCAGTAACTGCACCTTTTGTACACAATGGAACATTAACGTTTACAGAACGAAACAAAGATATTGTCTCTTCCACTCTAAATGTGATCAGGTAGTCTCCCGAATTCAGCTTGCATTTGATTATTCCATAGTTCTGAGCAGTGTACATCAAATATCTATAGAGTTCCAACGCACCCTGAGTAGTTATGCATACATCCTTAACTCAAATTGAATAGAATAGAATGTAATGCTTTCAGCTCAAAGCAGTATTGAGTTGAATATTGCTGAAAACTACTAACTTCATGTAATCATTATTATTTTACTTACCATATAATTCATAGTAGTCTGCAACCAATTTTATGAGGGTGCTACCAAAGTTCAAGTTACTTTCAGGAACTTCACCCTTTGTGCACAATGGAACATTACCGTTAACAGAACTAAACTAAGATACTGGCTGTCCCACTCTATATGTTATGAGTTAGGTTCCTGAATTCAGTTTGCATTTGGGTATTCCATGAATCTGAGCAGTGTCCATGCAATACCTATACAGTTCCAACTCACCCTGTGTAGTTATGTACACATCCTTAAATCAAAATGCATAGAATGGAAAGTAATGCTTTCAGCTCAATAGAGTGTAGAGATGAAATATGCTGAAAAGTAATATTTGCTATCTTGATATAAACATCATTATTTTACTTACCAAATGATTTAGCGTCAGATACAACCAATTTTATGAGTGTTCTACCAATGTTCCAGAAGTTACTTTCAGTAACTGCACCTTTTGTTCACCATGGAACATTAACGTTTACAGAACGAAACAAAGATATTGTCTCTTCCACTCTAAATGTGATCAGGTAGTCTCCCGAATTCAGCTTGCATTTGATTATTCCATAGTTATGAGCAGTGTACATCAAATATCTATACAGTTCCAACGCACCATGAGTAGTTATGCATACATCCTTAACTCAAATTGAATAGAATAGAATGTAATGCTTTCAGCTCAAAGCAGTATTGAGTTGAATATTGCTGAAAACTACTAAGGGCTAACTTCGTGTAATCATTATTATTTTCCTTACCATATAATTCATCGTAGTCTGCCACCAATTTTATGAGGGTGCTACCAAAGTTCAAGTTACTTTCAGGAACTTCACCCTTTGTGCACAATGGAACATTACCGTTAACTGAACTAAACTAAGATACTGGCTGTCCCACTCTATATGTTATGAGTTAGGTTCCTGAATTCAGTTTGCATTTGGGTATTCCATGAATCTGAGCAGTGTCCACGCAATACCTATACAGTTCCAACTCACCCTGAGTAGTTATGTACACATCCTTAACTCAAAATGGATAGAATGGAAAGTAATGCTTTCAGCTCAATAGAGTGTAGAGATGAAATTTGCTGAAAAGTAATATTTGCTATCTTGATATAAACATCATTATATTACTTACCAAATGATTTAGCGTCGGATACAACCAATTTTATGAGTGTTCTACCAATGTTCCAGAAGTTACTTTCAGTAACTGCACCTTTTGTACACAATGGAACATTAACGTTTACAGAACGAAACAAAGATATTGTCTGTTCCACTCTAAATGTAATCAGGTAGTCTCCCGAATTCAGCTTGCATTTGATTATTCCATGGTTATGAGCAGTGTACATCAAATATCTATACAGTTCCAACGCACCATGAGTAGTTATGCATACATCCTTAACTCAAATTGAATAGAATAGAATGTAATGCTTTCAGCTCAAAGCAGTATTGAGTTGAATATTGCTGAAAACTACTAAGGGCTAACTTCATGTCATCATTATTATTTTACTTACCATATAATTCATCGTAGTCTGCAACCAATTTTATGAGGGTGCTACCAAAGTTCAAGTTACTTTCAGGAACTTCACCCTTTGTGCACAATGGAACATTACCGTTAACTGAACTAAACTAAGATACTGGCTGTCCCACTCTATATGTTATGAGTTAGGTTCCTGAATTCAGTTTGCATTTGGGTATTCCATGAATCTGAGCAGTGTCCATGCAATACCTATACAGTTCCAACTCACCCTGTGTAGTTATGTACACATCCTTAACTCAAAATGCATAGAAAGGAAAGTAATGCTTTCAGCTCAATAGAGTGTAGAGATGAAATATGCTGAAAAGTAATATTTGCTATCTTGATATAAACATCATTATTTTACTTACCAAATGATTTAGCGTCAGATACAACCAATTTTATGAGTGTTCTACCAATGTTCCAGAAGTTACTTTCAGTAACTGCACCTTTTGTTCACCATGGAACATTAACGTTTACAGAACGAAACAAAGATATTGTCTCTTCCACTCTAAATGTGATCAGGTAGGCTCCCGAATTCAGCTTGCATTTGATTATTCCATGGTTCTGAGCAGTGTACATCAAATATCTATAGAGTTCCAACGCACCCTGAGTAGTTATGCATACATCCTTAACTCAAATTGAATAGAATAGAATGTAATGCTTTCAGCTCAAAGCAGTATTGAGTTGAATATTGCTGAAAACTACTAAGGGCTAACTTCATGTCATCATTATTATTTTACTTACCATATAATTCATCGTAGTCTGCAACCAATTTTATGAGGGTGCTACCAAAGTTCAAGTTACTTTCAGGAACTTCACCCTTTGTGCACAATGGAACATTACCGTTAACTGAACTAAACTAAGATACTGGCTGTCCCACTCTATATGTTATGAGTTAGGTTCCTGAATTCAGTTTGCATTTGGGTATTCCATGAATCTGAGCAGTGTCCATGCAATACCTATACAGTTCCAACTCACCCTGAGTAGTTATGTACACATCCTTAACTCAAAATGGATAGAATGGAAAGTAATGCTTTCAGCTCAATAGAGTGTAGAGATGAAATTTGTTGAAAAGTACTATTTCCTATCTTGATATAAACATCATTATTTTACTTACCAAATGATTTAGAGTCGTATACAACCAATTTTATGAGTGTTCTACCAATGTTCCAGAAGTTACTTTCAGTAACTGCACCTTTTGTACACAATGGAACATTAACGTTTACAGAACGAAACAAAGATATTGTCTCTTCCACTCTAAATGTGATCAGGTAGTCTCCCGAATTCAGCTTGCATTTGATTATTCCATAGTTCTGAGCAGTGTACATCAAATATCTATAGAGTTCCAACGCACCCTGAGTAGTTATGCATACATCCTTAACTCAAATTGAATAGAATAGAATGTAATGCTTTCAGCTCAAAGCAGTATTGAGTTGAATATTGCTGAAAACTACTAACTTCATGTAATCATTATTATTTTACTTACCATATAATTCATAGTAGTCTGCAACCAATTTTATGAGGGTGCTACCAAAGTTCAAGTTACTTTCAGGAACTTCACCCTTTGTGCACAATGGAACATTACCGTTAACAGAACTAAACTAAGATACTGGCTGTCCCACTCTATATGTTATGAGTTAGGTTCCTGAATTCAGTTTGCATTTGGGTATTCCATGAATCTGAGCAGTGTCCATGCAATACCTATACAGTTCCAACTCACCCTGTGTAGTTATGTACACATCCTTAAATCAAAATGCATAGAATGGAAAGTAATGCTTTCAGCTCAATAGAGTGTAGAGATGAAATATGCTGAAAAGTAATATTTGCTATCTTGATATAAACATCATTATTTTACTTACCAAATGATTTAGCGTCAGATACAACCAATTTTATGAGTGTTCTACCAATGTTCCAGAAGTTACTTTCAGTAACTGCACCTTTTGTTCACCATGGAACATTAACGTTTACAGAACGAAACAAAGATATTGTCTCTTCCACTCTAAATGTAATCAGGTAGTCTCCCGAATTCAGCTTGCATTTGATTATTCCATAGTTATGAGCAGTGTACATCAAATATCTATACAGTTCCAACGCACCATGAGTAGTTATGCATACATCCTTAACTCAAATTGAATAGAATAGAATGTAATGCTTTCAGCTCAAAGCAGTATTGAGTTGAATATTGCTGAAAACTACTAAGGGCTAACTTCGTGTAATCATTATTATTTTCCTTACCATATAATTCATCGTAGTCTGCCACCAATTTTATGAGGGTGCTACCAAAGTTCAAGTTACTTTCAGGAACTTCACCCTTTGTGCACAATGGAACATTACCGTTAACTGAACTAAACTAAGATACTGGCTGTCCCACTCTATATGTTATGAGTTAGGTTCCTGAATTCAGTTTGCATTTGGGTATTCCATGAATCTGAGCAGTGTCGACGCAATACCTATACAGTTCCAACTCACCCTGAGTAGTTATGTACACATCCTTAACTCAAAATGGATAGAATGGAAAGTAATGCTTTCAGCTCAATAGAGTGTAGAGATGAAATATGCTGAAAAGTAATATTTGCTATCTTGATATAAACATTATTATTTTACTTACCAAATGATTTAGCGTCGGTTACAACCAATTTCATGAGTGTTCTACCAATGTTCCAGAAGTTACTTTCAGTAACTGCACCTTTTGTACACAATGGAACATTAACGTTTACAGAACGAAACAAAGATATTGTCTGTTCCACTCTAAATGTAATCAGGTAGTCTCCCGAATTCAGCTTGCATTTGATTATTCCATGGTTATGAGCAGTGTACATCAAATATCTATACAGTTCCAACGCACCATGAGTAGTTATGCATACATCCTTAATCAAATTGAATAGAATAGAATGTGATGCTTTCAGCACAAAGCAGTATTGAGTTGAATATTGCTGAAAACTACTAAGGGCTAACTTCATGTAATCATTATTATTTTCCTTACCATATAATTCATAGTAGTCTGCAACCAATTTTATGAGGGTGCTACCAAAGTTCAAGTTACTTTCAGGAACTTCACCCTTTGTGCACAATGGAACATTACCGTTAACAGAACTAAACTAAGATACTGGCTGTCCCACTCTATATGTTATGAGTTAGGTTCCTGAATTCAGTTTGCATTTGGGTATTCCATGAATCTGAGCAGTGTCCACGCAATACCTATACAGTTCCAACTCACCCTGTGTAGTTATGTACACATCCTTAACTCAAAATGCATAGAATGGAAAGTAATGCTTTCAGCTCAATAGAGTGTAGAGATGAAATTTGTTGAAAAGTACTATTTCCTATCTTGATATAAACATCATTATTTTACTTACCAAATGATTTAGAGTCGTATACAACCAATTTTATGAGTGTTCTACCAATGTTCCAGAAGTTACTTTCAGTAACTGCACCTTTTGTTCACCATGGAACATTAACGTTTACAGAACGAAACAAAGATATTGTCTCTTCCACTCTAAATGTGATCAGGTAGTCTCCCGAATTCAGCTTGCATTTGATTATTCCATAGTTCTGAACAGTGTACATCAAATATCCATAGAGTTCCAACGCACCCTGAGTAGTTATTCATACATCCTTAACTCAAATTGAATAGAATAGAATGTAATGCTTTCAGCTCAAAGCAGTATTGAGTTGAATATTGCTGAAAACTACTAAGGGCTAACTTCGTGTAATCATTATTATTTTACTTACCATATAATTCATAGTAGTCTGCCACCAATTTTATGAGGGTGCTACCAAAGTTCAAGTTACTTTCAGGAACTTCACCTTTTGTGCACAGTGCAACATTACCGTTTACTGAACTAAACAAAGATAGTGGCTGTTCCACTCTATATGTTATGAGTTAGGTTCCTGAATTCAGTTTGCATTTGGGTATTCCATGAATCTGAGCAGTGTCCATGCAATACCTATACAGTTCCAACTCACCCTGAGCAGTTATGTACACATCCTTAACTCAAACTGCATAGAATACAAAGTAATGCTTTCAGCTCAATAGAGTGTAGAGATGAAATTTGCTGAAAAGTAATATTTGCTATCTTGATATAAACATCATTATATTACTTACCAAATGATTTAGCGTCGGATACAACCAATTTTATGAGTGTTCTACCAATGTTCCAGAAGTTACTTTCAGTAACTGCACCTTTTGTACACAATGGAACATTAACGTTTACAGAACGAAACAAAGATATTGTCTGTTCCACTCTAAATGTAATCAGGTAGTCTCCCGAATTCAGCTTGCATTTGATTATTCCATTGTTATGAGCAGTGTACATCAAATATCTATACAGTTCCAACGCACCATGAGTAGTTATGCATACATCCTTAACTCAAATTGAATAGAATAGAATGTAATGCTTTCAGCTCAAAGCAGTATTGAGTTGAATATTGCTGAAAACTACTAAGGGCTAACTTCATGTCATCATTATTATTTTACTTACCATATAATTCATCGTAGTCTGCAACCAATTTTATGAGGGTGCTACCAAAGTTCAAGTTACTTTCAGGAACTTCACCCTTTGTGCACAATGGAACATTACCGTTAACTGAACTAAACTAAGATACTGGCTGTCCCACTCTATATGTTATGAGTTAGGTTCCTGAATTCAGTTTGCATTTGGGTATTCCATGAAACTGAGCAGTGTCCACGCAATACCTATACAGTTCCAACTCACCCTGTGTAGTTATGTACACATCCTTAACTCAAAATGCATAGAAAGGAAAGTAATGCTTTCAGCTCAATAGAGTGTAGAGATGAAATTTGCTGAAAAGTAATATTTGCTATCTTGATGTAAACATTATTATTTTACTTACCAAATGATTTAGCGTCGGATACAACCAATTTCATGAGTGTTCTACCAATGTTCCAGAAGTTACTTTCAGTAACTGCACCTTTTGTACACAATGGAACATTAACGTTTACAGAACGAAACAAAGATATTGTCTGTTCCACTCTAAATGTAATCAGGTAGTCTCCCGAATTCAGCTTGCATTTGATTATTCCATGGTTATGAGCAGTGTACATCAAATATCTATACAGTTCCAACGCACCATGAGTAGTTATGCATACATCCTTAATCAAATTGAATAGAATAGAATGTGATGCTTTCAGCACAAAGCAGTATTGAGTTGAATATTGCTGAAAACTACTAAGGGCTAACTTCATGTAATCATTATTATTTTCCTTACCATATAATTCATAGTAGTCTGCAACCAATTTTATGAGGGTGCTACCAAAGTTCAAGTTACTTTCAGGAACTTCACCCTTTGTGCACAATGGAACATTACCGTTAACAGAACTAAACTAAGATACTGGCTGTCCCACTCTATATGTTATGAGTTAGGTTCCGGAATTCAGTTTGCATTTGGGTATTCCATGAAACTGAGCAGTGTCCACGCAATACCTATACAGTTCCAACTCACCCTGTGTAGTTATGTACACATCCTTAACTCAAAATGCATAGAATGGAAAGTAATGCTTTCAGCTCAATAGAGTGTAGAGATGAAATTTGTTGAAAAGTACTATTTCCTATCTTGATATAAACATCATTATTTTACTTACCAAATGATTTAGAGTCGTATACAACCAATTTTATGAGTGTTCTACCAATGTTCCAGAAGTTACTTTCAGTAACTGCACCTTTTGTACACAATGGAACATTAACGTTTACAGAACGAAACAAAGATATTGTCTCTTCCACTCTAAATGTGATCAGGTAGGCTCCCGAATTCAGCTTGCATTTGATTATTCCATAGTTCTGAGCAGTGTACATCAAATATCCATAGAGTTCCAACGCACCCTGAGTAGTTATGCATACATCCTTAACTCAAATTGAATAGAATAGAATGTAATGCTTTCAGCTCAAAGCAGTATTGAGTTGAATATTGCTGAAAACTACTAAGGGCTAACTTCATGTAATCATTATTATTTTACTTACCATATAATTCATAGTAGTCTGCCACCAATTTTATGAGGGTGCTACCAAAGTTCAAGTTACTTTCAGGAACTTCACCTTTTGTGCACAGTGCAACATTACCGTTTACTGAACTAATCAAAGATAGTGGCTGTTCCACTCTATATGTTATGAGTTAGGTTCCTGAATTCAGTTTGCATTTGGGTATTCCATGAATCTGAGCAGTGTCCATGCAATACCTATACAGTTCCAACTCACCCTGAGTAGTTATGAACACATTCTTAACTCAACTGCATAGAATACAACGTAATGCTTTCAGCTCAATAGAGTGTAGAGATGAAATTTGCTGAAAAGTAATATTTGCTATCTTGATATAAACATCATTATTTTACTTACCAAATGATTTACCGTCGGATACAACCAATTTTATGAGTGTTCTACCAATGTTCCAGAAGTTACTTTCAGTAACTGCACCTTTTGTACACAATGGAACATTAACGTTTACAGAACGAAACAAAGATATTGTCTCTTCCACTCTAAATGTGATCAGGTAGGCTCCCGAATTCAGCTTGCATTTGATTATTCCATGGTTCTGAGCAGTGTACATGAAATATCTATAGAGTTCCAACGCACCCTGAGTAGTTATGCATACATCCTTAATCAAATTGAATAGAATAGAATGTAATGCTTTCAGCTCAAAGCAGTATTGAGTTGAATATTGCTGAAAACTACTAAGGGCTAACTTCATGTAATCATTATTATTTTCCTTACCATCTAATTCATAGTAGTCTGCAACCAATTTTATGAGGGTGCTACCAAAGTTCAAGTTACTTTCAGGAACTTCACCTTTTGTGCACAGTGGAACATTACCGTTTACTGAACTAAACTAAGATAGTGGCTGTTCCACTCTATATGTTATGAGTTAGGTTCCTGAATTCAGTTTGCATTTGGGTATTCCATGAATCTGAGCAGTGTCCATGCAATACCTATACAGTTCCAACTCACCCTGAGTAGTTATGTACACATCCTTAACTCAAAATGGATAGAATGGAAAGTAATGCTTTCAGCTCAATAGAGTGTAGAGATGAAATATGCTGAAAAGTAATATTTGCTATCTTGATATAAACATCATTATTTTACTTACCAAATGATTTAGCGGCAGATACAACCAATTTTATGAGTGTTCTACCAATGTTCCAGAAGTTACTTTCAGTAACTGCACCTTTTGTTCACCATGGAACATTAACGTTTACAGAACGAAACAAAGATATTGTCTCTTCCACTCTAAATGTGATCAGGTAGTCTCCCGAATTCAGCTTGCATTTGATTATTCCATAGTTCTGAACAGTGTACATCAAATATCCATAGAGTTCCAACGCACCCTGAGTAGTTATGCATACATCCTTAACTCAAATTGAATAGAATAGAATGTAATGCTTTCAGCTCAAAGCAGTATTGAGTTGAATATTGCTGAAAACTACTAACTTCATGTAATCATTATTATCTTACTTACCATATAATTCATAGTAGTCTGCAACCAATTTTATGAGGGTGCTACCAAAGTTCAAGTTACTTTCAGGAACTTCACCCTTTGTGCACAATGGAACATTACCGTTAACAGAACTAAACTAAGATACTGGCTGTCCCACTCTATATGTTATGAGTTAGGTTCCTGAATTCAGTTTGCATTTGGGTATTCCATGAATCTGAGCAGTGTCCATGCAATACCTATACAGTTCCAACTCACCCTGTGTAGTTATGTACACATCCTTAACTCAAAATGCATAGAATGGAAAGTAATGCTTTCAGCTCAATAGAGTGTAGAGATGAAATATGCTGAAAAGTAATATTTGCTATCTTGATATAAACATCATTATTTTACTTACCAAATGATTTAGCGTCAGATACAACCAATTTTATGAGTGTTCTACCAATGTTCCAGAAGTTACTTTCAGTAACTGCACCTTTTGTTCACCATGGAACATTAACGTTTACAGAACGAAACAAAGATATTGTCTCTTCCACTCTAAATGTGATCAGGTAGTCTCCCGAATTCAGCTTGCATTTGATTATTCCATAGTTCTGAACAGTGTACATCAAATATCCATAGAGTTCCAACGCGCCCTGAGTAGTTATGCATACATCCTTAACTCAAATTGAATAGAATAGAATGTAATGCTTTCAGCTCAAAGCAGTATTGAGTTGAATATTGCTGAAAACTACTAAGGGCTAACTTCGTGTAATCATTATTATTTTACTTACCATATAATTCATAGTAGTCTGCCACCAATTTTATGAGGGTGCTACCAAAGTTCAAGTTACTTTCAGGAACTTCACCTTTTGTGCACAGTGCAACATTACCGTTTACTGAACTAAACAAAGATAGTGGCTGTTCCACTCTATATGTTATGAGTTAGGTTCCTGAATTCAGTTTGCATTTGGGTATTCCATGAATCGGAGCAGTGTCCATGCAATACCTATACAGTTCCAACTCACCCTGAGCAGTTATGTACACATCCTTAACTCAAACTGCATAGAATACAAAGTAATGCTTTCAGCTCAATAGAGTGTAGAGATGAAATTTGCTGAAAAGTAATATTTGCTATCTTGATATAAACATCATTATATTACTTACCAAATGATTTAGCGTCGGATACAACCAATTTTATGAGTGTTCTACCAATGTTCCAGAAGTTACTTTCAGTAACTGCACCTTTTGTACACAATGGAACATTAACGTTTACAGAACGAAACAAAGATATTGTCTGTTCCACTCTAAATGTAATCAGGTAGTCTCCCGAATTCAGCTTGCATTTGATTATTCCATGGTTATGAGCAGTGTACATCAAATATCTATACAGTTCCAACGCACCATGAGTAGTTATGCATACATCCTTAACTCAAATTGAATAGAATAGAATGTAATGCTTTCAGCACAAAGCAGTATTGAGTTGAATATTGCTGAAAACTACTAAGGGCTAAATTCATGTCATCATTATTATTTTACTTACCATATAATTCATCGTAGTCTGCAACCAATTTTATGAGGGTGCTACCAAAGTTCAAGTTACTTTCAGGAACTTCACCTTTTGTGCACAGTGGAACATTACCGTTTACTGAACTAAACTAAGATAGTGGCTTTTCCACTCTATATGTTATGAGTTAGGTTCCTGAATTCAGTTTGCATTTGGGTATTCCATGAATCTGAGCAGTGTCCATGCAATACCTATACAGTTCCAACTCACCCTGAGTAGTTATGTACACATCCTTAACTCAAAATGGATAGAATGGAAAGTAATGCTTTCAGCTCAATAGAGTGTAGAGATGAAATTTGTTCGAAAGTACTATTTCCTATCTTGATATAAACATCATTATTTTACTTACCAAATGATTTAGAGTCGTATACAACCAATTTTATGAGTGTTCTACCAATGTTCCAGAAGTTACTTTCAGTAACTGCACCTTTTGTACACAATGGAACATTAACGTTTACAGAACGAAACAAAGATATTGTCTCTTCCACTCTAAATGTGATCAGGTAGTCTCCCGAATTCAGCTTGCATTTGATTATTCCATAGTTCTGAACAGTGTACATCAAATATCCATAGAGTTCCAACGCACCCTGAGTAGTTATGCATACATCCTTAACTCAAATTGAATAGAATAGAATGTAATGCTTTCAGCTCAAAGCAGTATTGAGTTGAATATTGCTGAAAACTACTAACTTCATGTAATCATTATTATCTTACTTACCATATAATTCATAGTAGTCTGCAACCAATTTTATGAGGGTGCTACCAAAGTTCAAGTTACTTTCAGGAACTTCACCCTTTGTGCACAATGGAACATTACCGTTAACAGAACTAAACTAAGATACTGGCTGTCCCACTCTATATGTTATGAGTTAGGTTCCTGAATTCAGTTTGCATTTGGGTATTCCATGAATCTGAGCAGTGTCCATGCAATACCTATACAGTTCCAACTCACCCTGTGTAGTTATGTACACATCCTTAACTCAAAATGCATAGAATGGAAAGTAATGCTTTCAGCTCAATAGAGTGTAGAGATGAAATATGCTGAAAAGTAATATTTGCTATCTTGATATAAACATCATTATTTTACTTACCAAATGATTTAGCGTCAGATACAACCAATTTTATGAGTGTTCTACCAATGTTCCAGAAGTTACTTTCAGTAACTGCACCTTTTGTTCACCATGGAACATTAACGTTTACAGAACGAAACAAAGATATTGTCTCTTCCACTCTAAATGTGATCAGGTAGTCTCCCGAATTCAGCTTGCATTTGATTATTCCATAGTTCTGAACAGTGTACATCAAATATCCATAGAGTTCCAACGCACCCTGAGTAGTTATGCATACATCCTTAACTCAAATTGAATAAAATAGAATGTAATGCTTTCAGCTCAAAGCAGTATTGAGTTGAATATTGCTGAAAACTACTAAGGGCTAACTTCGTGTAATCATTATTATTTTACTTACCATATAATTCATAGTAGTCTGCCACCAATTTTATGAGGGTGCTACCAAAGTTCAAGTTACTTTCAGGAACTTCACCTTTTGTGCACAGTGCAACATTACCGTTTACTGAACTAAACAAAGATAGTGGCTGTTCCACTCTATATGTTATGAGTTAGGTTCCTGAATTCAGTTTGCATTTGGGTATTCCATGAATCGGAGCAGTGTCCATGCAATACCTATACAGTTCCAACTCACCCTGAGCAGTTATGTACACATCCTTAACTCAAACTGCATAGAATACAAAGTAATGCTTTCAGCTCAATAGAGTGTAGAGATGAAATTTGCTGAAAAGTAATATTTGCTATCTTGATATAAACATCATTATATTACTTACCAAATGATTTAGCGTCGGATACAACCAATTTTATGAGTGTTCTACCAATGTTCCAGAAGTTACTTTCAGTAACTGCACCTTTTGTACACAATGGAACATTAACGTTTACAGAACGAAACAAAGATATTGTCTGTTCCACTCTAAATGTAATCAGGTAGTCTCCCGAATTCAGCTTGCATTTGATTATTCCATGGTTATGAGCAGTGTACATCAAATATCTATACAGTTCCAACGCACCATGAGTAGTTATGCATACATCCTTAACTCAAATTGAATAGAATAGAATGTAATGCTTTCAGCACAAAGCAGTATTGAGTTGAATATTGCTGAAAACTACTAAGGGCTAACTTCATGTCATCATTATTATTTTACTTACCATATAATTCATCGTAGTCTGCAACCAATTTTATGAGGGTGCTACCAAAGTTCAAGTTACTTTCAGGAACTTCACCTTTTGTGCACAGTGGAACATTACCGTTTACTGAACTAAACTAAGATAGTGGCTGTTCCACTCTATATGTTATGAGTTAGGTTCCTGAATTCAGTTTGCATTTGGGTATTCCATGAATCTGAGCAGTGTCCATGCAATACCTATACAGTTCCAACTCACCCTGAGTAGTTATGTACACATCCTTAACTCAAAATGGATAGAATGGAAAGTAATGCTTTCAGCTCAATAGAGTGTAGAGATGAAATTTGTTCGAAAGTACTATTTCCTATCTTGATATAAACATCATTATTTTACTTACCAAATGATTTAGAGTCGTATACAACCAATTTTATGAGTGTTCTACCAATGTTCCAGAAGTTACTTTCAGTAACTGCACCTTTTGTACACAATGGAACATTAACGTTTACAGAACGAAACAAAGATATTGTCTCTTCCACTCTAAATGTGATCAGGTAGTCTCCCGAATTCAGCTTGCATTTGATTATTCCATAGTTCTGAACAGTGTACATCAAATATCCATAGAGTTCCAACGCACCCTGAGTAGTTATGCATACATCCTTAACTCAAATTGAATAGAATAGAATGTAATGCTTTCAGCTCAAAGCAGTATTGAGTTGAATATTGCTGAAAACTACTAACTTCATGTAATCATTATTATCTTACTTACCATATAATTCATAGTAGTCTGCAACCAATTTTATGAGGGTGCTACCAAAGTTCAAGTTACTTTCAGGAACTTCACCCTTTGTGCACAATGGAACATTACCGTTAACAGAACTAAACTAAGATACTGGCTGTCCCACTCTATATGTTATGAGTTAGGTTCCTGAATTCAGTTTGCATTTGGGTATTCCATGAATCTGAGCAGTGTCCATGCAATACCTATACAGTTCCAACTCACCCTGTGTAGTTATGTACACATCCTTAACTCAAAATGCATAGAATGGAAAGTAATGCTTTCAGCTCAATAGAGTGTAGAGATGAAATATGCTGAAAAGTAATATTTGCTATCTTGATATAAACATCATTATTTTACTTACCAAATGATTTAGCGTCAGATACAACCAATTTTATGAGTGTTCTACCAATGTTCCAGAAGTTACTTTCAGTAACTGCACCTTTTGTTCACCATGGAACATTAACGTTTACAGAACGAAACAAAGATATTGTCTCTTCCACTCTAAATGTGATCAGGTAGTCTCCCGAATTCAGCTTGCATTTGATTATTCCATAGTTCTGAACAGTGTACATCAAATATCCATAGAGTTCCAACGCACCCTGAGTAGTTATGCATACATCCTTAACTCAAATTGAATAGAATAGAATGTAATGCTTTCAGCTCAAAGCAGTATTGAGTTGAATATTGCTGAAAACTACTAACTTCATGTAATCATTATTATCTTACTTACCATATAATTCATAGTAGTCTGCAACCAATTTTATGAGGGTGCTACCAAAGTTCAAGTTACTTTCAGGAACTTCACCCTTTGTGCACAATGGAACATTACCGTTAACAGAACTAAACTAAGATACTGGCTGTCCCACTCTATATGTTATGAGTTAGGTTCCTGAATTCAGTTTGCATTTGGGTATTCCATGAATCTGAGCAGTGTCCATGCAATACCTATACAGTTCCAACTCACCCTGTGTAGTTATGTACACATCCTTAACTCAAAATGCATAGAATGGAAAGTAATGCTTTCAGCTCAATAGAGTGTAGAGATGAAATATGCTGAAAAGTAATATTTGCTATCTTGATATAAACATCATTATTTTACTTACCAAATGATTTAGCGTCAGATACAACCAATTTTATGAGTGTTCTACCAATGTTCCAGAAGTTACTTTCAGTAACTGCACCTTTTGTTCACCATGGAACATTAACGTTTACAGAACGAAACAAAGATATTGTCTCTTCCACTCTAAATGTGATCAGGTAGTCTCCCGAATTCAGCTTGCATTTGATTATTCCATGGTTATGAGCAGTGTACATCAAATATCCATAGAGTTCCAACGCACCCTGAGTAGTTATGCATACATCCTTAACTCAAATTGAATAAAATAGAATGTAATGCTTTCAGCTCAAAGCAGTATTGAGTTGAATATTGCTGAAAACTACTAAGGGCTAACTTCGTGTAATCATTATTATTTTACTTACCATATAATTCATAGTAGTCTGCCACCAATTTTATGAGGGTGCTACCAAAGTTCAAGTTACTTTCAGGAACTTCACCTTTTGTGCACAGTGCAACATTACCGTTTACTGAACTAAACAAAGATAGTGGCTGTTCCACTCTATATGTTATGAGTTAGGTTCCTGAATTCAGTTTGCATTTGGGTATTCCATGAATCGGAGCAGTGTCCATGCAATACCTATACAGTTCCAACTCACCCTGAGCAGTTATGTACACATCCTTAACTCAAACTGCATAGAATACAAAGTAATGCTTTCAGCTCAATAGAGTGTAGAGATGAAATTTGCTGAAAAGTAATATTTGCTATCTTGATATAAACATCATTATATTACTTACCAAATGATTTAGCGTCGGATACAACCAATTTTATGAGTGTTCTACCAATGTTCCAGAAGTTACTTTCAGTAACTGCACCTTTTGTACACAATGGAACATTAACGTTTACAGAACGAAACAAAGATATTGTCTGTTCCACTCTAAATGTAATCAGGTAGTCTCCCGAATTCAGCTTGCATTTGATTATTCCATGGTTATGAGCAGTGTACATCAAATATCTATACAGTTCCAACGCACCATGAGTAGTTATGCATACATCCTTAACTCAAATTGAATAGAATAGAATGTAATGCTTTCAGCACAAAGCAGTATTGAGTTGAATATTGCTGAAAACTACTAAGGGCTAACTTCATGTCATCATTATTATTTTACTTACCATATAATTCATCGTAGTCTGCAACCAATTTTATGAGGGTGCTACCAAAGTTCAAGTTACTTTCAGGAACTTCACCTTTTGTGCACAGTGGAACATTACCGTTTACTGAACTAAACTAAGATAGTGGCTGTTCCACTCTATATGTTATGAGTTAGGTTCCTGAATTCAGTTTGCATTTGGGTATTCCATGAATCTGAGCAGTGTCCATGCAATACCTATACAGTTCCAACTCACCCTGAGTAGTTATGTAAACATCCTTAACTCAAAATGGATAGAATGGAAAGTAATGCTTTCAGCTCAATAGAGTGTAGAGATGAAATTTGTTCGAAAGTACTATTTCCTATCTTGATATAAACATCATTATTTTACTTACCAAATGATTTAGAGTCGTATACAACCAATTTTATGAGAGTTCTACCAATGTTCCAGAAGTTACTTTCAGTAACTGCACCTTTTGTACACAATGGAACATTAACGTTTACAGAACGAAACAAAGATATTGTCTCTTCCACTCTAAATGTGATCAGGTATTCTCCCGAATTCAGCTTGCATTTGATTATTCCATAGTTCTGAACAGTGTACATCAAATATCCATAAAGTTCCAACGCACCCTGAGTAGTTATGCATACATCCTTAACTCAAATTGAATAGAATAGAATGTAATGCTTTCAGCTCAAAGCAGTATTGAGTTGAATATTGCTGAAAACTACTAACTTCATGTAATCATTATTATCTTACTTACCATATAATTCATAGTAGTCTGCAACCAATTTTATGAGGGTGCTACCAAAGTTCAAGTTACTTTCAGGAACTTCACCCTTTGTGCACAATGGAACATTACCGTTAACAGAACTAAACTAAGATACTGGCTGTCCCACTCTATATGTTATGAGTTAGGTTCCTGAATTCAGTTTGCATTTGGGTATTCCATGAATCTGAGCAGTGTCCATGCAATACCTATACAGTTCCAACTCACCCTGTGTAGTTATGTACACATCCTTAACTCAAAATGCATAGAATGGAAAGTAATGCTTTCAGCTCAATAGAGTGTAGAGATGAAATATGCTGAAAAGTAATATTTGCTATCTTGATATAAACATCATTATTTTACTTACCAAATGATTTAGCGTCAGATACAACCAATTTTATGAGTGTTCTACCAATGTTCCAGAAGTTACTTTCAGTAACTGCACCTTTTGTTCACCATGGAACATTAACGTTTACAGAACGAAACAAAGATATTGTCTCTTCCACTCTAAATGTGATCAGGTAGTCTCCCGAATTCAGCTTGCATTTGATTATTCCATAGTTCTGAACAGTGTACATCAAATATCCATAGAGTTCCAACGCACCCTGAGTAGTTATGCATACATCCTTAACTCAAATTGAATAGAATAGAATGTAATGCTTTCAGCTCAAAGCAGTATTGAGTTGAATATTGCTGAAAACTACTAAGGGCTAACTTCGTGTAATCATTATTATTTTACTTACCATATAATTCATAGTAGTCTGCCACCAATTTTATGAGGGTGCTACCAAAGTTCAAGTTACTTTCAGGAACTTCACCTTTTGTGCACAGTGCAACATTACCGTTTACTGAACTAAACAAAGATAGTGGCTGTTCCACTCTATATGTTATGAGTTAGGTTCCTGAATTCAGTTTGCATTTGGGTATTCCATGAATCGGAGCAGTGTCCATGCAATACCTATACAGTTCCAACTCACCCTGAGCAGTTATGTACACATCCTTAACTCAAACTGCATAGAATACAAAGTAATGCTTTCAGCTCAATAGAGTGTAGAGATGAAATTTGCTGAAAAGTAATATTTGCTATCTTGATATAAACATCATTATATTACTTACCAAATGATTTAGCGTCGGATACAACCAATTTTATGAGTGTTCTACCAATGTTCCAGAAGTTACTTTCAGTAACTGCACCTTTTGTACACAATGGAACATTAACGTTTACAGAACGAAACAAAGATATTGTCTGTTCCACTCTAAATGTAATCAGGTAGTCTCCCGAATTCAGCTTGCATTTGATTATTCCATGGTTATGAGCAGTGTACATCAAATATCTATACAGTTCCAACGCACCATGAGTAGTTATGCATACATCCTTAACTCAAATTGAATAGAATAGAATGTAATGCTTTCAGCACAAAGCAGTATTGAGTTGAATATTGCTGAAAACTACTAAGGGCTAACTTCATGTCATCATTATTATTTTACTTACCATATAATTCATCGTAGTCTGCAACCAATTTTATGAGGGTGCTACCAAAGTTCAAGTTACTTTCAGGAACTTCACCTTTTGTGCACAGTGGAACATTACCGTTTACTGAACTAAACTAAGATAGTGGCTGTTCCACTCTATATGTTATGAGTTAGGTTCCTGAATTCAGTTTGCATTTGGGTATTCCATGAATCTGAGCAGTGTCCATGCAATACCTATACAGTTCCAACTCACCCTGAGTAGTTATGTACACATCCTTAACTCAAAATGGATAGAATGGAAAGTAATGCTTTCAGCTCAATAGAGTGTAGAGATGAAATTTGTTCGAAAGTACTATTTCCTATCTTGATATAAACATCATTATTTTACTTACCAAATGATTTAGAGTCGTATACAACCAATTTTATGAGTGTTCTACCAATGTTCCAGAAGTTACTTTCAGTAACTGCACCTTTTGTACACAATGGAACATTAACGTTTACAGAACGAAACAAAGATATTGTCTCTTCCACTCTAAATGTGATCAGGTAGTCTCCCGAATTCAGCTTGCATTTGATTATTCCATAGTTCTGAACAGTGTACATCAAATATCCATAGAGTTCCAACGCACCCTGAGTAGTTATGCATACATCCTTAACTCAAATTGAATAGAATAGAATGTAATGCTTTCAGCTCAAAGCAGTATTGAGTTGAATATTGCTGAAAACTACTAACTTCATGTAATCATTATTATCTTACTTACCATATAATTCATAGTAGTCTGCAACCAATTTTATGAGGGTGCTACCAAAGTTCAAGTTACTTTCAGGAACTTCACCCTTTGTGCACAATGGAACATTACCGTTAACAGAACTAAACTAAGATACTGGCTGTCCCACTCTATATGTTATGAGTTAGGTTCCTGAATTCAGTTTGCATTTGGGTTTTCCATGAATCTGAGCAGTGTCCATGCAATACCTATACAGTTCCAACTCACCCTGTGTAGTTATGTACACATCCTTAACTCAAAATGCATAGAATGGAAAGTAATGCTTTCAGCTCAATAGAGTGTAGAGATGAAATATGCTGAAAAGTAATATTTGCTATCTTGATATAAACATCATTATTTTACTTACCAAATGATTTAGCGTCAGATACAACCAATTTTATGAGTGTTCTACCAATGTTCCAGAAGTTACTTTCAGTAACTGCACCTTTTGTTCACCATGGAACATTAACGTTTACAGAACGAAACAAAGATATTGTCTCTTCCACTCTAAATGTGATCAGGTAGTCTCCCGAATTCAGCTTGCATTTGATTATTCCATAGTTCTGAACAGTGTACATCAAATATCCATAGAGTTCCAACGCACCCTGAGTAGTTATGCATACATCCTTAACTCAAATTGAATAGAATAGAATGTAATGCTTTCAGCTCAAAGCAGTATTGAGTTGAATATTGCTGAAAACTACTAACTTCATGTAATCATTATTATCTTACTTACCATATAATTCATAGTAGTCTGCAACCAATTTTATGAGGGTGCTACCAAAGTTCAAGTTACTTTCAGGAACTTCACCCTTTGTGCACAATGGAACATTACCGTTAACAGAACTAAACTAAGATACTGGCTGTCCCACTCTATATGTTATGAGTTAGGTTCCTGAATTCAGTTTGCATTTGGGTATTCCATGAATCTGAGCAGTGTCCATGCAATACCTATACAGTTCCAACTCACCCTGTGTAGTTATGTACACATCCTTAACTCAAAATGCATAGAATGGAAAGTAATGCTTTCAGCTCAATAGAGTGTAGAGATGAAATATGCTGAAAAGTAATATTTGCTATCTTGATATAAACATCATTATTTTACTTACCAAATGATTTAGCGTCAGATACAACCAATTTTATGAGTGTTCTACCAATGTTCCAGAAGTTACTTTCAGTAACTGCACCTTTTGTTCACCATGGAACATTAACGTTTACAGAACGAAACAAAGATATTGTCTCTTCCACTCTAAATGTGATCAGGTAGTCTCCCGAATTCAGCTTGCATTTGATTACTCCATAGTTCTGAACAGTGTACATCAAATATCCATAGAGTTCCAACGCACCCTGAGTAGTTATGCATACATCCTTAACTCAAATTGAATAGAATAGAATGTAATGCTTTCAGCTCAAAGCAGTATTGAGTTGAATATTGCTGAAAACTACTAACTTCATGTAATCATTATTATCTTACTTACCATATAATTCATAGTAGTCTGCAACCAATTTTATGAGGGTGCTACCAAAGTTCAAGTTACTTTCAGGAACTTCACCCTTTGTGCACAATGGAACATTACCGTTAACAGAACTAAACTAAGATACTGGCTGTCCCACTCTATATGTTATGAGTTAGGTTCCTGAATTCAGTTTGCATTTGGGTATTCCATGAATCTGAGCAGTGTCCATGCAATACCTATACAGTTCCAACTCACCCTGTGTAGTTATGTACACATCCTTAACTCAAAATGCATAGAATGGAAAGTAATGCTTTCAGCTCAATAGAGTGTAGAGATGAAATATGCTGAAAAGTAATATTTGCTATCTTGATATAAACATCATTATTTTACTTACCAAATGATTTAGCGTCAGATACAACCAATTTTATGAGTGTTCTACCAATGTTCCAGAAGTTACTTTCAGTAACTGCACCTTTTGTTCACCATGGAACATTAACGTTTACAGAACGAAACAAAGATATTGTCTCTTCCACTCTAAATGTGATCAGGTAGTCTCCCGAATTCAGCTTGCATTTGATTATTCCATAGTTCTGAACAGTGTACATCAAATATCCATAGAGTTCCAACGCACCCTGAGTAGTTATGCATACATCCTTAACTCAAATTGAATAGAATAGAATGTAATGCTTTCAGCTCAAAGCAGTATTGAGTTGAATATTGCTGAAAACTACTAAGGGCTAACTTCGTGTAATCATTATTATTTTACTTACCATATAATTCATAGTAGTCTGCCACCAATTTTATGAGGGTGCTACCAAAGTTCAAGTTACTTTCAGGAACTTCACCTTTTGTGCACAGTGCAACATTACCGTTTACTGAACTAAACAAAGATAGTGGCTGTTCCACTCTATATGTTATGAGTTAGGTTCCTGAATTCAGTTTGCATTTGGGTATTCCATGAATCGGAGCAGTGTCCATGCAATACCTATACAGTTCCAACTCACCCTGAGCAGTTATGTACACATCCTTAACTCAAACTGCATAGAATACAAAGTAATGCTTTCAGCTCAATAGAGTGTAGAGATGAAATTTGCTGAAAAGTAATATTTGCTATCTTGATATAAACATCATTATATTACTTACCAAATGATTTAGCGTCGGATACAACCAATTTTATGAGTGTTCTACCAATGTTCCAGAAGTTACTTTCAGTAACTGCACCTTTTGTACACAATGGAACATTAACGTTTACAGAACGAAACAAAGATATTGTCTGTTCCACTCTAAATGTAATCAGGTAGTCTCCCGAATTCAGCTTGCATTTGATTATTCCATGGTTATGAGCAGTGTACATCAAATATCTATACAGTTCCAACGCACCATGAGTAGTTATGCATACATCCTTAACTCAAATTGAATAGAATAGAATGTAATGCTTTCAGCAGAAAGCAGTATTGAGTTGAATATTGCTGAAAACTACTAAGGGCTAACTTCATGTCATCATTATTATTTTACTTACCATATAATTCATCGTAGTCTGCAACCAATTTTATGAGGGTGCTACCAAAGTTCAAGTTACTTTCAGGAACTTCACCTTTTGTGCACAGTGGAACATTACCGTTTACTGAACTAAACTAAGATAGTGGCTGTTCCACTCTATATGTTATGAGTTAGGTTCCTGAATTCAGTTTGCATTTGGGTATTCCATGAATCTGAGCAGTGTCCATGCAATACCTATACAGTTCCAACTCACCCTGAGTAGTTATGTACACATCCTTAACTCAAAATGGATAGAATGGAAAGTAATGTTTTCAGCTCAATAGAGTGTAGAGATGAAATTTGTTCGAAAGTACTATTTCCTATCTTGATATAAACATCATTATTTTACTTACCAAATGATTTAGAGTCGTATACAACCAATTTTATGAGTGTTCTACCAATGTTCCAGAAGTTACTTTCAGTAACTGCACCTTTTGTACACAATGGAACATTAACGTTTACAGAACGAAACAAAGATATTGTCTCTTCCACTCTAAATGTGATCAGGTAGTCTCCCGAATTCAGCTTGCATTTGATTATTCCATAGTTCTGAACAGTGTACATCAAATATCCATAGAGTTCCAACGCACCCTGAGTAGTTATGCATACATCCTTAACTCAAATTGAATAGAATAGAATGTAATGCTTTCAGCTCAAAGCAGTATTGAGTTGAATATTGCTGAAAACTACTAACTTCATGTAATCATTATTATCTTACTTACCATATAATTCATAGTAGTCTGCAACCAATTTTATGAGGGTGCTACCAAAGTTCAAGTTACTTTCAGGAACTTCACCCTTTGTGCACAATGGAACATTACCGTTAACAGAACTAAACTAAGATACTGGCTGTCCCACTCTATATGTTATGAGTTAGGTTCCTGAATTCAGTTTGCATTTGGGTATTCCATGAATCTGAGCACTGTCCATGCAATACCTATACAGTTCCAACTCACCCTGTGTAGTTATGTACACATCCTTAACTCAAAATGCATAGAATGGAAAGTAATGCTTTCAGCTCAATAGAGTGTAGAGATGAAATATGCTGAAAAGTAATATTTGCTATCTTGATATAAACATCATTATTTTACTTACCAAATGATTTAGCGTCAGATACAACCAATTTTATGAGTGTTCTACCAATGTTCCAGAAGTTACTTTCAGTAACTGCACCTTTTGTTCACCATGGAACATTAACGTTTACAGAACGAAACAAAGATATTGTCTCTTCCACTCTAAATGTGATCAGGTAGTCTCCCGAATTCAGCTTGCATTTGATTATTCCATAGTTCTGAACAGTGTACATCAAATATCCATAGAGTTCCAACGCACCCTGAGTAGTTATGCATACATCCTTAACTCAAATTGAATAGAATAGAATGTAATGCTTTCAGCTCAAAGCAGTATTGAGTTGAATATTGCTGAAAACTACTAAGGGCTAACTTCGTGTAATCATTATTATTTTACTTACCATATAATTCATAGTAGTCTGCCACCAATTTTATGAGGGTGCTACCAAAGTTCAAGTTACTTTCAGGAACTTCACCTTTTGTGCACAGTGCAACATTACCGTTTACTGAACTAAACAAAGATAGTGGCTGTTCCACTCTATATGTTATGAGTTAGGTTCCTGAATTCAGTTTGCATTTGGGTATTCCATGAATCTGAGCAGTGTCCATGCAATACCTATACAGTTCCAACTCACCCTGAGCAGTTATGTACACATCCTTAACTCAAACTGCATAGAATACAAAGTAATGCTTTCAGCTCAATAGAGTGTAGAGATGAAATTTGCTGAAAAGTAATATTTGCTATCTTGATATAAACATCATTATATTACTTACCAAATGATTTAGCGTCGGATACAACCAATTTTATGAGTGTTCTACCAATGTTCCAGAAGTTACTTTCAGTAACTGCACCTTTTGTACACAATGGAACATTAACGTTTACAGAACGAAACAAAGATATTGTCTGTTCCACTCTAAATGTAATCAGGTAGTCTCCCGAATTCAGCTTGCATTTGATTATTCCATGGTTATGAGCAGTGTACATCAAATATCTATACAGTTCCAACGCACCATGAGTAGTTATGCATACATCCTTAACTCAAATTGAATAGAATAGAATGTAATGCTTTCAGCACAAAGCAGTATTGAGTTGAATATTGCTGAAAACTACTAAGGGCTAACTTCATGTCATCATTATTATTTTACTTACCATATAATTCATCGTAGTCTGCAACCAATTTTATGAGGGTGCTACCAAAGTTCAAGTTACTTTCAGGAACTTCACCTTTTGTGCACAGTGGAACATTACCGTTTACTGAACTAAACAAAGATAGTGGCTGTTCCACTCTATATGTTATGAGTTAGGTTCCTGAATTCAGTTTGCATTTGGGTATTCCATGAATCTGAGCAGTGTCCATGCAATACCTATACAGTTCCAACTCACCCTGAGTAGTTATGTAAACATCCTTAACTCAAAATGGATAGAATGGAAAGTAATGCTTTCAGCTCAATAGAGTGTAGAGATGAAATTTGTTCGAAAGTACTATTTCCTATCTTGATATAAACATCATTATTTTACTTACCAAATGATTTAGAGTCGTATACAACCAATTTTATGAGTGTTCTACCAATGTTCCAGAAGTTACTTTCAGTAACTGCACCTTTTGTACACAATGGAACATTAACGTTTACAGAACGAAACAAAGATATTGTCTCTTCCACTCTAAATGTGATCAGGTATTCTCCCGAATTCAGCTTGCATTTGATTATTCCATAGTTCTGAACAGTGTACATCAAATATCCATAAAGTTCCAACGCACCCTGAGTAGTTATGCATACATCCTTAACTCAAATTGAATAGAATAGAATGTAATGCTTTCAGCTCAAAGCAGTATTGAGTTGAATATTGCTGAAAACTACTAACTTCATGTAATCATTATTATCTTACTTACCATATAATTCATAGTAGTCTGCAACCAATTTTATGAGGGTGCTACCAAAGTTCAAGTTACTTTCAGGAACTTCACCCTTTGTGCACAATGGAACATTACCGTTAACAGAACTAAACTAAGATACTGGCTGTCCCACTCTATATGTTATGAGTTAGGTTCCTGAATTCAGTTTGCATTTGGGTATTCCATGAATCTGAGCAGTGTCCATGCAATACCTATACAGTTCCAACTCACCCTGTGTAGTTATGTACACATCCTTAACTCAAAATGCATAGAATGGAAAGTAATGCTTTCAGCTCAATAGAGTGTAGAGATGAAATATGCTGAAAAGTAATATTTGCTATCTTGATATAAACATCATTATTTTACTTACCAAATGATTTAGCGTCAGATACAACCAATTTTATGAGTGTTCTACCAATGTTCCAGAAGTTACTTTCAGTAACTGCACCTTTTGTTCACCATGGAACATTAACGTTTACAGAACGAAACAAAGATATTGTCTCTTCCACTCTAAATGTGATCAGGTAGTCTCCCGAATTCAGCTTGCATTTGATTATTCCATAGTTCTGAACAGTGTACATCAAATATCCATAGAGTTCCAACGCACCCTGAGTAGTTATGCATACATCCTTAACTCAAATTGAATAGAATAGAATGTAATGCTTTCAGCTCAAAGCAGTATTGAGTTGAATATTGCTGAAAACTACTAAGGGCTAACTTCGTGTAATCATTATTATTTTACTTACCATATAATTCATAGTAGTCTGCCACCAATTTTATGAGGGTGCTACCAAAGTTCAAGTTACTTTCAGGAACTTCACCTTTTGTGCACAGTGCAACATTACCGTTTACTGAACTAAACAAAGATAGTGGCTGTTCCACTCTATATGTTATGAGTTAGGTTCCTGAATTCAGTTTGCATTTGGGTATTCCATGAATCGGAGCAGTGTCCATGCAATACCTATACAGTTCCAACTCACCCTGAGCAGTTATGTACACATCCTTAACTCAAACTGCATAGAATACAAAGTAATGCTTTCAGCTCAATAGAGTGTAGAGATGAAATTTGCTGAAAAGTAATATTTGCTATCTTGATATAAACATCATTATATTACTTACCAAATGATTTAGCGTCGGATACAACCAATTTTATGAGTGTTCTACCAATGTTCCAGAAGTTACTTTCAGTAACTGCACCTTTTGTACACAATGGAACATTAACGTTTACAGAACGAAACAAAGATATTGTCTGTTCCACTCTAAATGTAATCAGGTAGTCTCCCGAATTCAGCTTGCATTTGATTATTCCATGGTTATGAGCAGTGTACATCAAATATCTATACAGTTCCAACGCACCATGAGTAGTTATGCATACATCCTTAACTCAAATTGAATAGAATAGAATGTAATACTTTCAGCACAAAGCAGTATTGAGTTGAATATTGCTGAAAACTACTAAGGGCTAACTTCATGTCATCATTATTATTTTACTTACCATATAATTCATCGTAGTCTGCAACCAATTTTATGAGGGTGCTACCAAAGTTCAAGTTACTTTCAGGAACTTCACCTTTTGTGCACAGTGGAACATTACCGTTTACTGAACTAAACTAAGATAGTGGCTGTTCCACTCTATATGTTATGAGTTAGGTTCCTGAATTCAGTTTGCATTTGGGTATTCCATGAATCTGAGCAGTGTCCATGCAATACCTATACAGTTCCAACTCACCCTGAGTAGTTATGTACACATCCTTAACTCAAAATGGATAGAATGGAAAGTAATGCTTTCAGCTCAATAGAGTGTAGAGATGAAATATGCTGAAAAGTAATATTTGCTATCTTGATATAAACATCATTATTTTACTTACCAAATGATTTAGCGTCAGATACAACCAATTTTATGAGTGTTCTACCAATGTTCCAGAAGTTACTTTCAGTAACTGCACCTTTTGTTCACCATGGAACATTAACGTTTACAGAACGAAACAAAGATATTGTCTCTTCCACTCTAAATGTGATCAGGTAGTCTCCCGAATTCAGCTTGCATTTGATTATTCCATAGTTCTGAACAGTGTACATCAAATATCCATAGAGTTCCAACGCACCCTGAGTAGTTATGCATACATCCTTAACTCAAATTGAATAGAATAGAATGTAATGCTTTCAGCTCAAAGCAGTATTGAGTTGAATATTGCTGAAAACTACTAACTTCATGTAATCATTATTATCTTACTTACCATATAATTCATAGTAGTCTGCAACCAATTTTATGAGGGTGCTACCAAAGTTCAAGTTACTTTCAGGAACTTCACCCTTTGTGCACAATGGAACATTAACGTTAACAGAACTAAACTAAGATACTGGCTGTCCCACTCTATATGTTATGAGTTAGGTTCCTGAATTCAGTTTGCATTTGGGTATTCCATGAATCTGAGCAGTGTCCATGCAATACCTATACAGTTCCAACTCACCCTGTGTAGTTATGTACACATCCTTAACTCAAAATGCATAGAATGGAAAGTAATGCTTTCAGCTCAATAGAGTGTAGAGATGAAATATGCTGAAAAGTAATATTTGCTATCTTGATATAAACATCATTATTTTACTTACCAAATGATTTAGCGTCAGATACAACCAATTTTATGAGTGTTCTACCAATGTTCCAGAAGTTACTTTCAGTAACTGCACCTTTTGTTCACCATGGAACATTAACGTTTACAGAACGAAACAAAGATATTGTCTCTTCCACTCTAAATGTGATCAGGTAGTCTCCCGAATTCAGCTTGCATTTGATTATTCCATAGTTCTGAACAGTGTACATCAAATATCCATAGAGTTCCAACGCACCCTGAGTAGTTATGCATACATCCTTAACTCAAATTGAATAGAATAGAATGTAATGCTTTCAGCTCAAAGCAGTATTGAGTTGAATATTGCTGAAAACTACTAAGGGCTAACTTCGTGTAATCATTATTATTTTACTTACCATATAATTCATAGTAGTCTGCCACCAATTTTATGAGGGTGCTACCAAAGTTCAAGTTACTTTCAGGAACTTCACCTTTTGTGCACAGTGCAACATTACCGTTTACTGAACTAAACAAAGATAGTGGCTGTTCCACTCTATATGTTATGAGTTAGGTTCCTGAATTCAGTTTGCATTTGGGTATTCCATGAATCGGAGCAGTGTCCATGCAATACCTATACAGTTCCAACTCACCCTGAGCAGTTATGTACACATCCTTAACTCAAACTGCATAGAATACAAAGTAATGCTTTCAGCTCAATAGAGTGTAGAGATGAAATTTGCTGAAAAGTAATATTTGCTATCTTGATATAAACATCATTATATTACTTACCAAATGATTTAGCGTCGGATACAACCAATTTTATGAGTGTTCTACCAATGTTCCAGAAGTTACTTTCAGTAACTGCACCTTTTGTACACAATGGAACATTAACGTTTACAGAACGAAACAAAGATATTGTCTGTTCCACTCTAAATGTAATCAGGTAGTCTCCCGAATTCAGCTTGCATTTGATTATTCCATGGTTATGAGCAGTGTACATCAAATATCTATACAGTTCCAACGCACCATGAGTAGTTATGCATACATCCTTAACTCAAATTGAATAGAATAGAATGTAATGCTTTCAGCACAAAGCAGTATTGAGTTGAATATTGCTGAAAACTACTAAGGGCTAACTTCATGTCATCATTATTATTTTACTTACCATATAATTCATCGTAGTCTGCAACCAATTTTATGAGGGTGCTACCAAAGTTCAAGTTACTTTCAGGAACTTCACCTTTTGTGCACAGTGGAACATTACCGTTTACTGAACTAAACTAAGATAGTGGCTGTTCCACTCTATATGTTATGAGTTAGGTTCCTGAATTCAGTTTGCATTTGGGTATTCCATGAATCTGAGCAGTGTCCATGCAATACCTATACAGTTCCAACTCACCCTGAGTAGTTATGTACACATCCTTAACTCAAAATAGATAGAATGGAAAGTAATGCTTTCAGCTCAATAGAGTGTAGAGATGAAATTTGTTCGAAAGTACTATTTCCTATCTTGATATAAACATCATTATTTTACTTACCAAATGATTTAGAGTCGTATACAACCAATTTTATGAGTGTTCTACCAATGTTCCAGAAGTTACTTTCAGTAACTGCACCTTTTGTACACAATGGAACATTAACGTTTACAGAACGAAACAAAGATATTGTCTCTTCCACTCTAAATGTGATCAGGTAGTCTCCCCGAATTCAGCTTGCCATTTGATTATTCCATAGTTCTGAACAGTGTACATCAAATATCCATAGAGTTCCAACGCACCCTGAGTAGTTATGCATACATCCTTAACTCAAATTGAATAGAATAGAATGTAATGCTTTCAGCTCAAAGCAGTATTGAGTTGAATATTGCTGAAAACTACTAACTTCATGTAATCATTATTATCTTACTTACCATATAATTCATAGTAGTCTGCAACCAATTTTATGAGGGTGCTACCAAAGTTCAAGTTACTTTCAGGAACTTCACCCTTTGTGCACAATGGAACATTACCGTTAACAGAACTAAACTAAGATACTGGCTGTCCCACTCTATATGTTATGAGTTAGGTTCCTGAATTCAGTTTGCATTTGGGTATTCCATGAATCTGAGCAGTGTCCATGCAATACCTATACAGTTCCAACTCACCCTGTGTAGTTATGTACACATCCTTAACTCAAAATGCATAGAATGGAAAGTAAGGCTTTCAGCTCAATAGAGTGTAGAGATGAAATATGCTGAAAAGTAATATTTGCTATCTTGATATAAACATCATTATTTTACTTACCAAATGATTTAGCGTCAGATACAACCAATTTTATGAGTGTTCTACAATGTTCCAGAAGTTACTTTCAGTAACTGCACCTTTTGTTCACCATGGAACATTAACGTTTACAGAACGAAACAAAGATATTGTCTCTTCCACTCTAAATGTGATCAGGTAGTCTCCCGAATTCAGCTTGCATTTGATTATTCCATAGTTCTGAACAGTGTACATCAAATATCCATAGAGTTCCAACGCACCCTGAGTAGTTATGCATACATCCTTAAACTCAAATTGAATAGAATAGAATGTAATGCTTTCAGCTCAAAGCAGTATTGAGTTGAATATTGCTGAAAACTACTAAGGGCTAACTTCGTGTAATCATTATTATTTTACTTACCATATAATTCATAGTAGTCTGCCACCAATTTTATGAGGGTGCTACCAAAGTTCAAGTTACTTTCAGGAACTTCACCTTTTGTGCACAGTGCAACATTACCGTTTACTGAACTAAACAAAGATAGTGGCTGTTCCACTCTATATGTTATGAGTTAGGTTCCTGAATTCAGTTTGCATTTGGTATCCCATGAATCGGAGCAGTGTCCATGCAATACCTATACAGTTCCAACTCACCCTGAGCAGTTATGTACACATTCCTTAACTCAAACTGCATAGAATACAAAGTAATGCTTTCAGCTCAATAGAGTGTAGAGATGAAATTTGCTGAAAAGTAATATTTGCTATCTTGATATAAACATCATTATATTACTTACCAAATGATTTAGCGTCGGATACAACCAATTTTATGAGTGTTCTACCAATGTTCCAGAAGTTACTTTCAGTAACTGCACCTTTTGTACACAATGGAACATTAACGTTTACAGAACGAAACAAAGATATTGTCTGTTCCACTCTAAATGTAATCAGGTAGTCTCCCGAATTCAGCTTGCATTTGATTATTCCATGGTTATGAGCAGTGTACATCAAATATCTATACAGTTCCAACGCACCATGAGTAGTTATGCATACATCCTTAACTCAAATTGAATAGAATAGAATGTAATGCTTTCAGCACAAAGCAGTATTGAGTTGAATATTGCTGAAAACTACTAAGGGCTAACTTCATGTCATCATTATTATTTTACTTACCATATAATTCATCGTAGTCTGCAACCAATTTTATGAGGGTGCTACCAAAGTTCAAGTTACTTTCAGGAACTTCACCTTTTGTGCACAGTGGAACATTACCGTTTACTGAACTAAACTAAGATAGTGGCTGTTCCACTCTATATGTTATGAGTTAGGTTCCTGAATTCAGTTTGCATTTGGGTATTCCATGAATCTGAGCAGTGTCCATGCAATACCTATACAGTTCCAACTCACCCTGAGTAGTTATGTACACATCCTTAACTCAAAATGGGATAGAATGGAAAGTAATGCTTTCAGCTCAATAGAGTGTAGAGATGAAATTTGTTCGAAAGTACTATTTCCTATCTTGATATAAACATCATTATTTTACTTACCAAATGATTTAGAGTCGTATACAACCAATTTTATGAGTGTTCTACCAATGTTCCAGAAGTTACTTTCAGTAACTGCACCTTTTGTACACAATGGAACATTAACGTTTACAGAACGAAACAAAGATATTGTCTCTTCCACTCTAATGTGATCAGGTAGTCTCCCGAATTCAGCTTGCATTTGATTATTCCATAGTTTCTGAACAGTGTACATCAAATATCCATAGAGTTCCAACGCACCCTGAGTAGTTATGCATACATCCTTAACTCAAATTGAATAGAATAAAATGTAATGCTTTCAGCTCAAAGCAGTATTGAGTTGAATATTGCTGAAAACTACTTACTTCATGTAATCATTATTATCTTACTTACCATATAATTCATAGTAGTCTGCAACCAATTTTATGAGGGTGCTACCAAAGTTCAAGTTACTTTCAGGAACTTCACCCTTTGTGCACAATGGAACATTACCGTTAACAGAACTAAACTAAGATACTGGCTGTCCCACTCTATATGTTATGAGTTAGGTTCCTGAATTCAGTTTGCATTTGGGTATTCCATGAATCTGAGCAGTGTCCATGCAATACCTATACAGTTCCAACTCACCCTGTGTAGTTATGTACACATCCTTAACTCAAAATGCATAGAATGGAAAGTAATGCTTTCAGCTCAATAGAGTGTAGAGATGAAATATGCTGAAAAGTAATATTTGCTATCTTGATATAAACATCATTATTTTACTTACCAAATGATTTAGCGTCAGATACAACCAATTTTATGAGTGTTCTACCAATGTTCCAGAAGTTACTTTCAGTAACTGCACCTTTTGTTCACCATGGAACATTAACGTTTACAGAACGAAACAAAGATATTGTCTCTTCCACTCTAAATGTGATCAAGGTAGTCTCCCGAATTCAGCTTGCATTTGATTATTCCATAGTTCTGAACAGTGTACATCAAATATCCATAGAGTTCCAACGCACCCTGAGTAGTTATGCATACATCCTTAACTCAAATTGAATAGAATAGAATGTAATGCTTTCAGCTCAAAGCAGTATTGAGTTGAATATTGCTGAAAACTACTAAGGGCTAACTTCGTGTAATCATTATTATTTTCCTTACCATATAATTCATAGTAGTCTGCAACCAATTTTATGAGGGTGCTACCAAAGTTCAAGTTACTTTCAGGAACTTCACCTTTTGTGCACAGTGCAACATTACCGTTTACTGAACTAAACAAAGATAGTGGCTGTTCCACTCTATATGTTATGAGTTAGGTTCCTGAATTCAGTTTGCATTTGGGTATTCCATGAATCGGAGCAGTGTCCATGCAATACCTATACAGTTCCAACTCACCCTGAGCAGTTATGTACACATCCTTAACTCAACTGCATAGAATTACAAAGTAATGCTTTCAGCTCAATAAGTGTAGAGATGAAATTTGCTGAAAAGTAATATTTGCTATCTTGATATAAACATCATTATATTACTTACCAAATGATTTAGCGTCGGATACAACCAATTTTATGAGTGTTCTACCAATGTTCCAGAAGTTACTTTCAGTAACTGCACCTTTTGTACACAATGGAACATTAACGTTTACAGAACGAAACAAAGATATTGTCTGTTCCACTCTAAATGTAATCAGGTAGTCTCCCGAATTCAGCTTGCATTTGATTATTCCATGGTTATGAGCAGTGTACATCAAATATCTATACAGTTCCAACGCACCATGAGTAGTTATGCATACATCCTTAACTCAAATTGAATAGAATAGAATGTAATGCTTTCAGCACAAAGCAGTATTGAGTTGAATATTGCTGAAAACTACTAAGGGCTAACTTCATGTCATCATTATTATTTTACTTACCATATAATTCATCGTAGTCTGCAACCAATTTTATGAGGGTGCTACCAAAGTTCAAGTTACTTTCAGGAACTTCACCTTTTGTGCACAGTGGAACATTACCGTTTACTGAACTAAACTAAGATAGTGGCTGTTCCACTCTATATGTTATGAGTTAGGTTCCTGAATTCAGTTTGCATTTGGGTATTCCATGAATCTGAGCAGTGTCCATGCAATACCTATACAGTTCCAACTCACCCTGAGTAGTTATGTACACATCCTTAACTCAAAATGGATAGGAATGGAAAGTAATGCTTTCAGCTCAATAGAGTGTAGAGATGAAATTTGTTCGAAAGTACTATTTTCCTATCTTGATATAAACATCATTATTTTACTTACCAAATGATTTAGAGTCGTATACAACCAATTTTATGAGTGTTCTACCAATGTTCCAGAAGTTACTTTCAGTAACTGCACCTTTTGTACACAATGGAACATTAACGTTTACAGAACGAAACAAAGATATTGTCTCTTCCACTCTAAATGTGATCAGGTAGTCTCCCGAATTCAGCTTGCATTTGATTATTCCATAGTTCTGAACAGTGTACATCAAATATCCATAGAGTTCCAACGCACCCTGAGTAGTTATGCATACATCCTTAACTCAAATTGAATAGAATAGAATGTAATGCTTTCAGCTCAAAGCAGTATTGAGTTGAATATTGCTGAAAACTACTAACTTCATGTAATCATTATTATCTTACTTACCATATAATTCATAGTAGTCTGCAACCAATTTTATGAGGGTGCTACCAAAGTTCAAGTTACTTTCAGGAACTTCACCCTTTGTGCACAATGGAACATTACCGTTAACAGAACTAAACTAAGATACTGGCTGTCCCACTCTATATGTTATGAGTTAGGTTCCTGAATTCAGTTTGCATTTGGGTTTTCCATGAATCTGAGCAGTGTCCATGCAATACCTATACAGTTCCAACTCACCCTGTGTAGTTATGTACACATCCTTAACTCAAAATGCATAGAATGGAAAGTAATGCTTTCAGCTCAATAGAGTGTAGAGATGAAATATGCTGAAAAGTAATATTTGCTATCTTGATATAAACATCATTATTTTACTTACCAAATGATTTAGCGTCAGATACAACCAATTTTATGAGTGTTCTACCAATGTTCCAGAAGTTACTTTCAGTAACTGCACCTTTTGTTCACCATGGAACATTAACGTTTACAGAACGAAACAAAGATATTGTCTCTTCCACTCTAAATGTGATCAGGTAGTCTCCCGAATTCAGCTTGCATTTGATTATTCCATAGTTCTGAACAGTGTACATCAAATATCCATAGAGTTCCAACGCACCCTGAGTAGTTATGCATACATCCTTAACTCAAATTGAATAGAATAGAATGTAATGCTTTCAGCTCAAAGCAGTATTGAGTTGAATATTGCTGAAAACTACTAACTTCATGTAATCATTATTATCTTACTTACCATATAATTCATAGTAGTCTGCAACCAATTTTATGAGGGTGCTACCAAAGTTCAAGTTACTTTCAGGAACTTCACCCTTTGTGCACAATGGAACATTACCGTTAACAGAACTAAACTAAGATACTGGCTGTCCCACTCTATATGTTATGAGTTAGGTTCCTGAATTCAGTTTGCATTTGGGTATTCCATGAATCTGAGCAGTGTCCATGCAATACCTATACAGTTCCAACTCACCCTGTGTAGTTATGTACACATCCTTAACTCAAAATGCATAGAATGGAAAGTAATGCTTTCAGCTCAATAGAGTGTAGAGATGAAATATGCTGAAAAGTAATATTTGCTATCTTGATATAAACATCATTATTTTACTTACCAAATGATTTAGCGTCAGATACAACCAATTTTATGAGTGTTCTACCAATGTTCCAGAAGTTACTTTCAGTAACTGCACCTTTTGTTCACCATGGAACATTAACGTTTACAGAACGAAACAAAGATATTGTCTCTTCCACTCTAAATGTGATCAGGTAGTCTCCCGAATTCAGCTTGCATTTGATTATTCCATAGTTCTGAACAGTGTACATCAAATATCCATAGAGTTCCAACGCACCCTGAGTAGTTATGCATACATCCTTAACTCAAATTGAATAGAATAGAATGTAATGCTTTCAGCTCAAAGCAGTATTGAGTTGAATATTGCTGAAAACTACTAACTTCATGTAATCATTATTATCTTACTTACCATATAATTCATAGTAGTCTGCAACCAATTTTATGAGGGTGCTACCAAAGTTCAAGTTACTTTCAGGAACTTCACCCTTTGTGCACAATGGAACATTACCGTTAACAGAACTAAACTAAGATACTGGCTGTCCCACTCTATATGTTATGAGTTAGGTTCCTGAATTCAGTTTGCATTTGGGTATTCCATGAATCTGAGCAGTGTCCATGCAATACCTATACAGTTCCAACTCACCCTGTGTAGTTATGTACACATCCTTAACTCAAAATGCATAGAATGGAAAGTAATGCTTTCAGCTCAATAGAGTGTAGAGATGAAATATGCTGAAAAGTAATATTTGCTATCTTGATATAAACATCATTATTTTACTTACCAAATGATTTAGCGTCAGATACAACCAATTTTATGAGTGTTCTACCAATGTTCCAGAAGTTACTTTCAGTAACTGCACCTTTTGTTCACCATGGAACATTAACGTTTACAGAACGAAACAAAGATATTGTCTCTTCCACTCTAAATGTGATCAGGTAGTCTCCCGAATTCAGCTTGCATTTGATTATTCCATAGTTCTGAACAGTGTACATCAAATATCCATAGAGTTCCAACGCACCCTGAGTAGTTATGCATACATCCTTAACTCAAATTGAATAGAATAGAATGTAATGCTTTCAGCTCAAAGCAGTATTGAGTTGAATATTGCTGAAAACTACTAAGGGCTAACTTCGTGTAATCATTATTATTTTACTTACCATATAATTCATAGTAGTCTGCCACCAATTTTATGAGGGTGCTACCAAAGTTCAAGTTACTTTCAGGAACTTCACCTTTTGTGCACAGTGCAACATTACCGTTTACTGAACTAAACAAAGATAGTGGCTGTTCCACTCTATATGTTATGAGTTAGGTTCCTGAATTCAGTTTGCATTTGGGTATTCCATGAATCGGAGCAGTGTCCATGCAATACCTATACAGTTCCAACTCACCCTGAGCAGTTATGTACACATCCTTAACTCAAACTGCATAGAATACAAAGTAATGCTTTCAGCTCAATAGAGTGTAGAGATGAAATTTGCTGAAAAGTAATATTTGCTATCTTGATATAAACATCATTATATTACTTACCAAATGATTTAGCGTCGGATACAACCAATTTTATGAGTGTTCTACCAATGTTCCAGAAGTTACTTTCAGTAACTGCACCTTTTGTACACAATGGAACATTAACGTTTACAGAACGAAACAAAGATATTGTCTGTTCCACTCTAAATGTAATCAGGTAGTCTCCCGAATTCAGCTTGCATTTGATTATTCCATGGTTATGAGCAGTGTACATCAAATATCTATACAGTTCCAACGCACCATGAGTAGTTATGCATACATCCTTAACTCAAATTGAATAGAATAGAATGTAATGCTTTCAGCAGAAAGCAGTATTGAGTTGAATATTGCTGAAAACTACTAAGGGCTAACTTCATGTCATCATTATTATTTTACTTACCATATAATTCATCGTAGTCTGCAACCAATTTTATGAGGGTGCTACCAAAGTTCAAGTTACTTTCAGGAACTTCACCTTTTGTGCACAGTGGAACATTACCGTTTACTGAACTAAACTAAGATAGTGGCTGTTCCACTCTATATGTTATGAGTTAGGTTCCTGAATTCAGTTTGCATTTGGGTATTCCATGAATCTGAGCAGTGTCCATGCAATACCTATACAGTTCCAACTCACCCTGAGTAGTTATGTACACATCCTTAACTCAAAATGGATAGAATGGAAAGTAATGCTTTCAGCTCAATAGAGTGTAGAGATGAAATTTGTTCGAAAGTACTATTTCCTATCTTGATATAAACATCATTATTTTACTTACCAAATGATTTAGAGTCGTATACAACCAATTTTATGAGTGTTCTACCAATGTTCCAGAAGTTACTTTCAGTAACTGCACCTTTTGTACACAATGGAACATTAACGTTTACAGAACGAAACAAAGATATTGTCTCTTCCACTCTAAATGTGATCAGGTAGTCTCCCGAATTCAGCTTGCATTTGATTATTCCATAGTTCTGAACAGTGTACATCAAATATCCATAGAGTTCCAACGCACCCTGAGTAGTTATGCATACATCCTTAACTCAAATTGAATAGAATAGAATGTAATGCTTTCAGCTCAAAGCAGTATTGAGTTGAATATTGCTGAAAACTACTAACTTCATGTAATCATTATTATCTTACTTACCATATAATTCATAGTAGTCTGCAACCAATTTTATGAGGGTGCTACCAAAGTTCAAGTTACTTTCAGGAACTTCACCCTTTGTGCACAATGGAACATTACCGTTAACAGAACTAAACTAAGATACTGGCTGTCCCACTCTATATGTTATGAGTTAGGTTCCTGAATTCAGTTTGCATTTGGGTATTCCATGAATCTGAGCACTGTCCATGCAATACCTATACAGTTCCAACTCACCCTGTGTAGTTATGTACACATCCTTAACTCAAAATGCATAGAATGGAAAGTAATGCTTTCAGCTCAATAGAGTGTAGAGATGAAATATGCTGAAAAGTAATATTTGCTATCTTGATATAAACATCATTATTTTACTTACCAAATGATTTAGCGTCAGATACAACCAATTTTATGAGTGTTCTACCAATGTTCCAGAAGTTACTTTCAGTAACTGCACCTTTTGTTCACCATGGAACATTAACGTTTACAGAACGAAACAAAGATATTGTCTCTTCCACTCTAAATGTGATCAGGTAGTCTCCCGAATTCAGCTTGCATTTGATTATTCCATAGTTCTGAACAGTGTACATCATATATCCATAGAGTTCCAACGCACCCTGAGTAGTTATGCATACATCCTTAACTCAAATTGAATAGAATAGAATGTAATGCTTTCAGCTCAAAGCAGTATTGAGTTGAATATTGCTGAAAACTACTAAGGGCTAACTTCGTGTAATCATTATTATTTTACTTACCATATAATTCATAGTAGTCTGCCACCAATTTTATGAGGGTGCTACCAAAGTTCAAGTTACTTTCAGGAACTTCACCTTTTGTGCACAGTGCAACATTACCGTTTACTGAACTAAACAAAGATAGTGGCTGTTCCACTCTATATGTTATGAGTTAGGTTCCTGAATTCAGTTTGCATTTGGGTATTCCATGAATCTGAGCAGTGTCCATGCAATACCTATACAGTTCCAACTCACCCTGAGCAGTTATGTACACATCCTTAACTCAAACTGCATAGAATACAAAGTAATGCTTTCAGCTCAATAGAGTGTAGAGATGAAATTTGCTGAAAAGTAATATTTGCTATCTTGATATAAACATCATTATATTACTTACCAAATGATTTAGCGTCGGATACAACCAATTTTATGAGTGTTCTACCAATGTTCCAGAAGTTACTTTCAGTAACTGCACCTTTTGTACACAATGGAACATTAACGTTTACAGAACGAAACAAAGATATTGTCTGTTCCACTCTAAATGTAATCAGGTAGTCTCCCGAATTCAGCTTGCATTTGATTATTCCATGGTTATGAGCAGTGTACATCAAATATCTATACAGTTCCAACGCACCATGAGTAGTTATGCATACATCCTTAACTCAAATTGAATAGAATAGAATGTAATGCTTTCAGCACAAAGCAGTATTGAGTTGAATATTGCTGAAAACTACTAAGGGCTAACTTCATGTCATCATTATTATTTTACTTACCATATAATTCATCGTAGTCTGCAACCAATTTTATGAGGGTGCTACCAAAGTTCAAGTTACTTTCAGGAACTTCACCTTTTGTGCACAGTGGAACATTACCGTTTACTGAACTAAACAAAGATAGTGGCTGTTCCACTCTATATGTTATGAGTTAGGTTCCTGAATTCAGTTTGCATTTGGGTATTCCATGAATCTGAGCAGTGTCCATGCAATACCTATACAGTTCCAACTCACCCTGAGTAGTTATGTAAACATCCTTAACTCAAAATGGATAGAATGGAAAGTAATGCTTTCAGCTCAATAGAGTGTAGAGATGAAATTTGTTCGAAAGTACTATTTCCTATCTTGATATAAACATCATTATTTTACTTACCAAATGATTTAGAGTCGTATACAACCAATTTTATGAGTGTTCTACCAATGTTCCAGAAGTTACTTTCAGTAACTGCACCTTTTGTACACAATGGAACATTAACGTTTACAGAACGAAACAAAGATATTGTCTCTTCCACTCTAAATGTGATCAGGTATTCTCCCGAATTCAGCTTGCATTTGATTATTCCATAGTTCTGAACAGTGTACATCAAATATCCATAAAGTTCCAACGCACCCTGAGTAGTTATGCATACATCCTTAACTCAAATTGAATAGAATAGAATGTAATGCTTTCAGCTCAAAGCAGTATTGAGTTGAATATTGCTGAAAACTACTAACTTCATGTAATCATTATTATCTTACTTACCATATAATTCATAGTAGTCTGCAACCAATTTTATGAGGGTGCTACCAAAGTTCAAGTTACTTTCAGGAACTTCACCCTTTGTGCACAATGGAACATTACCGTTAACAGAACTAAACTAAGATACTGGCTGTCCCACTCTATATGTTATGAGTTAGGTTCCTGAATTCAGTTTGCATTTGGGTATTCCATGAATCTGAGCAGTGTCCATGCAATACCTATACAGTTCCAACTCACCCTGTGTAGTTATGTACACATCCTTAACTCAAAATGCATAGAATGGAAAGTAATGCTTTCAGCTCAATAGAGTGTAGAGATGAAATATGCTGAAAAGTAATATTTGCTATCTTGATATAAACATCATTATTTTACTTACCAAATGATTTAGCGTCAGATACAACCAATTTTATGAGTGTTCTACCAATGTTCCAGAAGTTACTTTCAGTAACTGCACCTTTTGTTCACCATGGAACATTAACGTTTACAGAACGAAACAAAGATATTGTCTCTTCCACTCTAAATGTGATCAGGTAGTCTCCCGAATTCAGCTTGCATTTGATTATTCCATAGTTCTGAACAGTGTACATCAAATATCCATAGAGTTCCAACGCACCCTGAGTAGTTATGCATACATCCTTAACTCAAATTGAATAGAATAGAATGTAATGCTTTCAGCTCAAAGCAGTATTGAGTTGAATATTGCTGAAAACTACTAAGGGCTAACTTCGTGTAATCATTATTATTTTACTTACCATATAATTCATAGTAGTCTGCCACCAATTTTATGAGGGTGCTACCAAAGTTCAAGTTACTTTCAGGAACTTCACCTTTTGTGCACAGTGCAACATTACCGTTTACTGAACTAAACAAAGATAGTGGCTGTTCCACTCTATATGTTATGAGTTAGGTTCCTGAATTCAGTTTGCATTTGGGTATTCCATGAATCGGAGCAGTGTCCATGCAATACCTATACAGTTCCAACTCACCCTGAGCAGTTATGTACACATCCTTAACTCAAACTGCATAGAATACAAAGTAATGCTTTCAGCTCAATAGAGTGTAGAGATGAAATTTGCTGAAAAGTAATATTTGCTATCTTGATATAAACATCATTATATTACTTACCAAATAATTTAGCGTCGGATACAACCAATTTTATGAGTGTTCTACCAATGTTCCAGAAGTTACTTTCAGTAACTGCACCTTTTGTACACAATGGAACATTAACGTTTACAGAACGAAACAAAGATATTGTCTGTTCCACTCTAAATGTAATCAGGTAGTCTCCCGAATTCAGCTTGCATTTGATTATTCCATGGTTATGAGCAGTGTACATCAAATATCTATACAGTTCCAACGCACCATGAGTAGTTATGCATACATCCTTAACTCAAATTGAATAGAATAGAATGTAATACTTTCAGCACAAAGCAGTATTGAGTTGAATATTGCTGAAAACTACTAAGGGCTAACTTCATGTCATCATTATTATTTTACTTACCATATAATTCATCGTAGTCTGCAACCAATTTTATGAGGGTGCTACCAAAGTTCAAGTTACTTTCAGGAACTTCACCTTTTGTGCACAGTGGAACATTACCGTTTACTGAACTAAACTAAGATAGTGGCTGTTCCACTCTATATGTTATGAGTTAGGTTCCTGAATTCAGTTTGCATTTGGGTATTCCATGAATCTGAGCAGTGTCCATGCAATACCTATACAGTTCCAACTCACCCTGAGTAGTTATGTACACATCCTTAACTCAAAATGGATAGAATGGAAAGTAATGCTTTCAGCTCAATAGAGTGTAGAGATGAAATATGCTGAAAAGTAATATTTGCTATCTTGATATAAACATCATTATTTTACTTACCAAATGATTTAGCGTCAGATACAACCAATTTTATGAGTGTTCTACCAATGTTCCAGAAGTTACTTTCAGTAACTGCACCTTTTGTTCACCATGGAACATTAACGTTTACAGAACGAAACAAAGATATTGTCTCTTCCACTCTAAATGTGATCAGGTAGTCTCCCGAATTCAGCTTGCATTTGATTATTCCATAGTTCTGAACAGTGTACATCAAATATCCATAGAGTTCCAACGCACCCTGAGTAGTTATGCATACATCCTTAACTCAAATTGAATAGAATAGAATGTAATGCTTTCAGCTCAAAGCAGTATTGAGTTGAATATTGCTGAAAACTACTAACTTCATGTAATCATTATTATCTTACTTACCATATAATTCATAGTAGTCTGCAACCAATTTTATGAGGGTGCTACCAAAGTTCAAGTTACTTTCAGGAACTTCACCCTTTGTGCACAATGGAACATTAACGTTAACAGAACTAAACTAAGATACTGGCTGTCCCACTCTATATGTTATGAGTTAGGTTCCTGAATTCAGTTTGCATTTGGGTATTCCATGAATCTGAGCAGTGTCCATGCAATACCTATACAGTTCCAACTCACCCTGTGTAGTTATGTACACATCCTTAACTCAAAATGCATAGAATGGAAAGTAATGCTTTCAGCTCAATAGAGTGTAGAGATGAAATATGCTGAAAAGTAATATTTGCTATCTTGATATAAACATCATTATTTTACTTACCAAATGATTTAGCGTCAGATACAACCAATTTTATGAGTGTTCTACCAATGTTCCAGAAGTTACTTTCAGTAACTGCACCTTTTGTTCACCATGGAACATTAACGTTTACAGAACGAAACAAAGATATTGTCTCTTCCACTCTAAATGTGATCAGGTAGTCTCCCGAATTCAGCTTGCATTTGATTATTCCATAGTTCTGAACAGTGTACATCAAATATCCATAGAGTTCCAACGCACCCTGAGTAGTTATGCATACATCCTTAACTCAAATTGAATAGAATAGAATGTAATGCTTTCAGCTCAAAGCAGTATTGAGTTGAATATTGCTGAAAACTACTAAGGGCTAACTTCGTGTAATCATTATTATTTTACTTACCATATAATTCATAGTAGTCTGCCACCAATTTTATGAGGGTGCTACCAAAGTTCAAGTTACTTTCAGGAACTTCACCTTTTGTGCACAGTGCAACATTACCGTTTACTGAACTAAACAAAGATAGTGGCTGTTCCACTCTATATGTTATGAGTTAGGTTCCTGAATTCAGTTTGCATTTGGGTATTCCATGAATCGGAGCAGTGTCCATGCAATACCTATACAGTTCCAACTCACCCTGAGCAGTTATGTACACATCCTTAACTCAAACTGCATAGAATACAAAGTAATGCTTTCAGCTCAATAGAGTGTAGAGATGAAATTTGCTGAAAAGTAATATTTGCTATCTTGATATAAACATCATTATATTACTTACCAAATGATTTAGCGTCGGATACAACCAATTTTATGAGTGTTCTACCAATGTTCCAGAAGTTACTTTCAGTAACTGCACCTTTTGTACACAATGGAACATTAACGTTTACAGAACGAAACAAAGATATTGTCTGTTCCACTCTAAATGTAATCAGGTAGTCTCCCGAATTCAGCTTGCATTTGATTATTCCATGGTTATGAGCAGTGTACATCAAATATCTATACAGTTCCAACGCACCATGAGTAGTTATGCATACATCCTTAACTCAAATTGAATAGAATAGAATGTAATGCTTTCAGCACAAAGCAGTATTGAGTTGAATATTGCTGAAAACTACTAAGGGCTAACTTCATGTCATCATTATTATTTTACTTACCATATAATTCATCGTAGTCTGCAACCAATTTTATGAGGGTGCTACCAAAGTTCAAGTTACTTTCAGGAACTTCACCTTTTGTGCACAGTGGAACATTACCGTTTACTGAACTAAACTAAGATAGTGGCTGTTCCACTCTATATGTTATGAGTTAGGTTCCTGAATTCAGTTTGCATTTGGGTATTCCATGAATCTGAGCAGTGTCCATGCAATACCTATACAGTTCCAACTCACCCTGAGTAGTTATGTACACATCCTTAACTCAAAATAGATAGAATGGAAAGTAATGCTTTCAGCTCAATAGAGTGTAGAGATGAAATTTGTTCGAAAGTACTATTTCCTATCTTGATATAAACATCATTATTTTACTTACCAAATGATTTAGAGTCGTATACAACCAATTTTATGAGTGTTCTACCAATGTTCCAGAAGTTACTTTCAGTAACTGCACCTTTTGTACACAATGGAACATTAACGTTTACAGAACGAAACAAAGATATTGTCTCTTCCACTCTAAATGTGATCAGGTAGTCTCCCGAATTCAGCTTGCATTTGATTATTCCATAGTTCTGAACAGTGTACATCAAATATCCATAGAGTTCCAACGCACCCTGAGTAGTTATGCATACATCCTTAACTCAAATTGAATAGAATAGAATGTAATGCTTTCAGCTCAAAGCAGTATTGAGTTGAATATTGCTGAAAACTACTAACTTCATGTAATCATTATTATCTTACTTACCATATAATTCATAGTAGTCTGCAACCAATTTTATGAGGGTGCTACCAAAGTTCAAGTTACTTTCAGGAACTTCACCCTTTGTGCACAATGGAACATTACCGTTAACAGAACTAAACTAAGATACTGGCTGTCCCACTCTATATGTTATGAGTTAGGTTCCTGAATTCAGTTTGCATTTGGGTATTCCATGAATCTGAGCAGTGTCCATGCAATACCTATACAGTTCCAACTCACCCTGTGTAGTTATGTACACATCCTTAACTCAAAATGCATAGAATGGAAAGTAAGGCTTTCAGCTCAATAGAGTGTAGAGATGAAATATGCTGAAAAGTAATATTTGCTATCTTGATATAAACATCATTATTTTACTTACCAAATGATTTAGCGTCAGATACAACCAATTTTATGAGTGTTCTACCAATGTTCCAGAAGTTACTTTCAGTAACTGCACCTTTTGTTCACCATGGAACATTAACGTTTACAGAACGAAACAAAGATATTGTCTCTTCCACTCTAAATGTGATCAGGTAGTCTCCCGAATTCAGCTTGCATTTGATTATTCCATAGTTCTGAACAGTGTACATCAAATATCCATAGAGTTCCAACGCACCCTGAGTAGTTATGCATACATCCTTAACTCAAATTGAATAGAATAGAATGTAATGCTTTCAGCTCAAAGCAGTATTGAGTTGAATATTGCTGAAAACTACTAAGGGCTAACTTCGTGTAATCATTATTATTTTACTTACCATATAATTCATAGTAGTCTGCCACCAATTTTATGAGGGTGCTACCAAAGTTCAAGTTACTTTCAGGAACTTCACCTTTTGTGCACAGTGCAACATTACCGTTTACTGAACTAAACAAAGATAGTGGCTGTTCCACTCTATATGTTATGAGTTAGGTTCCTGAATTCAGTTTGCATTTGGGTATTCCATGAATCGGAGCAGTGTCCATGCAATACCTATACAGTTCCAACTCACCCTGAGCAGTTATGTACACATCCTTAACTCAAACTGCATAGAATACAAAGTAATGCTTTCAGCTCAATAGAGTGTAGAGATGAAATTTGCTGAAAAGTAATATTTGCTATCTTGATATAAACATCATTATATTACTTACCAAATGATTTAGCGTCGGATACAACCAATTTTATGAGTGTTCTACCAATGTTCCAGAAGTTACTTTCAGTAACTGCACCTTTTGTACACAATGGAACATTAACGTTTACAGAACGAAACAAAGATATTGTCTGTTCCACTCTAAATGTAATCAGGTAGTCTCCCGAATTCAGCTTGCATTTGATTATTCCATGGTTATGAGCAGTGTACATCAAATATCTATACAGTTCCAACGCACCATGAGTAGTTATGCATACATCCTTAACTCAAATTGAATAGAATAGAATGTAATGCTTTCAGCACAAAGCAGTATTGAGTTGAATATTGCTGAAAACTACTAAGGGCTAACTTCATGTCATCATTATTATTTTACTTACCATATAATTCATCGTAGTCTGCAACCAATTTTATGAGGGTGCTACCAAAGTTCAAGTTACTTTCAGGAACTTCACCTTTTGTGCACAGTGGAACATTACCGTTTACTGAACTAAACTAAGATAGTGGCTGTTCCACTCTATATGTTATGAGTTAGGTTCCTGAATTCAGTTTGCATTTGGGTATTCCATGAATCTGAGCAGTGTCCATGCAATACCTATACAGTTCCAACTCACCCTGAGTAGTTATGTACACATCCTTAACTCAAAATGGATAGAATGGAAAGTAATGCTTTCAGCTCAATAGAGTGTAGAGATGAAATTTGTTCGAAAGTACTATTTCCTATCTTGATATAAACATCATTATTTTACTTACCAAATGATTTAGAGTCGTATACAACCAATTTTATGAGTGTTCTACCAATGTTCCAGAAGTTACTTTCAGTAACTGCACCTTTTGTACACAATGGAACATTAACGTTTACAGAACGAAACAAAGATATTGTCTCTTCCACTCTAAATGTGATCAGGTAGTCTCCCGAATTCAGCTTGCATTTGATTATTCCATAGTTCTGAACAGTGTACATCAAATATCCATAGAGTTCCAACGCACCCTGAGTAGTTATGCATACATCCTTAACTCAAATTGAATAGAATAAAATGTAATGCTTTCAGCTCAAAGCAGTATTGAGTTGAATATTGCTGAAAACTACTAACTTCATGTAATCATTATTATCTTACTTACCATATAATTCATAGTAGTCTGCAACCAATTTTATGAGGGTGCTACCAAAGTTCAAGTTACTTTCAGGAACTTCACCCTTTGTGCACAATGGAACATTACCGTTAACAGAACTAAACTAAGATACTGGCTGTCCCACTCTATATGTTATGAGTTAGGTTCCTGAATTCAGTTTGCATTTGGGTATTCCATGAATCTGAGCAGTGTCCATGCAATACCTATACAGTTCCAACTCACCCTGTGTAGTTATGTACACATCCTTAACTCAAAATGCATAGAATGGAAAGTAATGCTTTCAGCTCAATAGAGTGTAGAGATGAAATATGCTGAAAAGTAATATTTGCTATCTTGATATAAACATCATTATTTTACTTACCAAATGATTTAGCGTCAGATACAACCAATTTTATGAGTGTTCTACCAATGTTCCAGAAGTTACTTTCAGTAACTGCACCTTTTGTTCACCATGGAACATTAACGTTTACAGAACGAAACAAAGATATTGTCTCTTCCACTCTAAATGTGATCAGGTAGTCTCCCGAATTCAGCTTGCATTTGATTATTCCATAGTTCTGAACAGTGTACATCAAATATCCATAGAGTTCCAACGCACCCTGAGTAGTTATGCATACATCCTTAACTCAAATTGAATAGAATAGAATGTAATGCTTTCAGCTCAAAGCAGTATTGAGTTGAATATTGCTGAAAACTACTAAGGGCTAACTTCGTGTAATCATTATTATTTTCCTTACCATATAATTCATAGTAGTCTGCAACCAATTTTATGAGGGTGCTACCAAAGTTCAAGTTACTTTCAGGAACTTCACCTTTTGTGCACAGTGCAACATTACCGTTTACTGAACTAAACAAAGATAGTGGCTGTTCCACTCTATATGTTATGAGTTAGGTTCCTGAATTCAGTTTGCATTTGGGTATTCCATGAATCGGAGCAGTGTCCATGCAATACCTATACAGTTCCAACTCACCCTGAGCAGTTATGTACACATCCTTAACTCAAACTGCATAGAATACAAAGTAATGCTTTCAGCTCAATAGAGTGTAGAGATGAAATTTGCTGAAAAGTAATATTTGCTATCTTGATATAAACATCATTATATTACTTACCAAATGATTTAGCGTCGGATACAACCAATTTTATGAGTGTTCTACCAATGTTCCAGAAGTTACTTTCAGTAACTGCACCTTTTGTACACAATGGAACATTAACGTTTACAGAACGAAACAAAGATATTGTCTGTTCCACTCTAAATGTAATCAGGTAGTCTCCCGAATTCAGCTTGCATTTGATTATTCCATGGTTATGAGCAGTGTACATCAAATATCTATACAGTTCCAACGCACCATGAGTAGTTATGCATACATCCTTAACTCAAATTGAATAGAATAGAATGTAATGCTTTCAGCACAAAGCAGTATTGAGTTGAATATTGCTGAAAACTACTAAGGGCTAACTTCATGTCATCATTATTATTTTACTTACCATATAATTCATCGTAGTCTGCAACCAATTTTATGAGGGTGCTACCAAAGTTCAAGTTACTTTCAGGAACTTCACCTTTTGTGCACAGTGGAACATTACCGTTTACTGAACTAAACTAAGATAGTGGCTGTTCCACTCTATATGTTATGAGTTAGGTTCCTGAATTCAGTTTGCATTTGGGTATTCCATGAATCTGAGCAGTGTCCATGCAATACCTATACAGTTCCAACTCACCCTGAGTAGTTATGTACACATCCTTAACTCAAAATGGATAGAATGGAAAGTAATGCTTTCAGCTCAATAGAGTGTAGAGATGAAATTTGTTCGAAAGTACTATTTCCTATCTTGATATAAACATCATTATTTTACTTACCAAATGATTTAGAGTCGTATACAACCAATTTTATGAGTGTTCTACCAATGTTCCAGAAGTTACTTTCAGTAACTGCACCTTTTGTACACAATGGAACATTAACGTTTACAGAACGAAACAAAGATATTGTCTCTTCCACTCTAAATGTGATCAGGTAGTCTCCCGAATTCAGCTTGCATTTGATTATTCCATAGTTCTGAACAGTGTACATCAAATATCCATAGAGTTCCAACGCACCCTGAGTAGTTATGCATACATCCTTAACTCAAATTGAATAGAATAAAATGTAATGCTTTCAGCTCAAAGCAGTATTGAGTTGAATATTGCTGAAAACTACTAACTTCATGTAATCATTATTATCTTACTTACCATATAATTCATAGTAGTCTGCAACCAATTTTATGAGGGTGCTACCAAAGTTCAAGTTACTTTCAGGAACTTCACCCTTTGTGCACAATGGAACATTACCGTTAACAGAACTAAACTAAGATACTGGCTGTCCCACTCTATATGTTATGAGTTAGGTTCCTGAATTCAGTTTGCATTTGGGTATTCCATGAATCTGAGCAGTGTCCATGCAATACCTATACAGTTCCAACTCACCCTGTGTAGTTATGTACACATCCTTAACTCAAAATGCATAGAATGGAAAGTAATGCTTTCAGCTCAATAGAGTGTAGAGATGAAATATGCTGAAAAGTAATATTTGCTATCTTGATATAAACATCATTATTTTACTTACCAAATGATTTAGCGTCAGATACAACCAATTTTATGAGTGTTCTACCAATGTTCCAGAAGTTACTTTCAGTAACTGCACCTTTTGTTCACCATGGAACATTAACGTTTACAGAACGAAACAAAGATATTGTCTCTTCCACTCTAAATGTGATCAGGTAGTCTCCCGAATTCAGCTTGCATTTGATTATTCCATAGTTCTGAACAGTGTACATCAAATATCCATAGAGTTCCAACGCACCCTGAGTAGTTATGCATACATCCTTAACTCAAATTGAATAGAATAGAATGTAATGCTTTCAGCTCAAAGCAGTATTGAGTTGAATATTGCTGAAAACTACTAAGGGCTAACTTCGTGTAATCATTATTATTTTCCTTACCATATAATTCATAGTAGTCTGCAACCAATTTTATGAGGGTGCTACCAAAGTTCAAGTTACTTTCAGGAACTTCACCTTTTGTGCACAGTGCAACATTACCGTTTACTGAACTAAACAAAGATAGTGGCTGTTCCACTCTATATGTTATGAGTTAGGTTCCTGAATTCAGTTTGCATTTGGGTATTCCATGAATCGGAGCAGTGTCCATGCAATACCTATACAGTTCCAACTCACCCTGAGCAGTTATGTACACATCCTTAACTCAAACTGCATAGAATACAAAGTAATGCTTTCAGCTCAATAGAGTGTAGAGATGAAATTTGCTGAAAAGTAATATTTGCTATCTTGATATAAACATCATTATATTACTTACCAAATGATTTAGCGTCGGATACAACCAATTTTATGAGTGTTCTACCAATGTTCCAGAAGTTACTTTCAGTAACTGCACCTTTTGTACACAATGGAACATTAACGTTTACAGAACGAAACAAAGATATTGTCTGTTCCACTCTAAATGTAATCAGGTAGTCTCCCGAATTCAGCTTGCATTTGATTATTCCATGGTTATGAGCAGTGTACATCAAATATCTATACAGTTCCAACGCACCATGAGTAGTTATGCATACATCCTTAACTCAAATTGAATAGAATAGAATGTAATGCTTTCAGCACAAAGCAGTATTGAGTTGAATATTGCTGAAAACTACTAAGGGCTAACTTCATGTCATCATTATTATTTTACTTACCATATAATTCATCGTAGTCTGCAACCAATTTTATGAGGGTGCTACCAAAGTTCAAGTTACTTTCAGGAACTTCACCTTTTGTGCACAGTGGAACATTACCGTTTACTGAACTAAACTAAGATAGTGGCTGTTCCACTCTATATGTTATGAGTTAGGTTCCTGAATTCAGTTTGCATTTGGGTATTCCATGAATCTGAGCAGTGTCCATGCAATACCTATACAGTTCCAACTCACCCTGAGTAGTTATGTACACATCCTTAACTCAAAATGGATAGAATGGAAAGTAATGCTTTCAGGCCAATAGAGTGTAGAGATGAAATTTGTTCGAAAGTACTATTTCCTATCTTGATATAAACATCATTATTTTACTTACCAAATGATTTAGAGTCGTATACAACCAATTTTATGAGTGTTCTACCAATGTTCCAGAAGTTACTTTCAGTAACTGCACCTTTTGTACACAATGGAACATTAACGTTTACAGAACGAAACAAAGATATTGTCTCTTCCACTCTAAATGTGATCAGGTAGTCTCCCGAATTCAGCTTGCATTTGATTATTCCATAGTTCTGAACAGTGTACATCAAATATCCATAGAGTTCCAACGCACCCTGAGTAGTTATGCATACATCCTTAACTCAAATTGAATAGAATAGAATGTAATGCTTTCAGCTCAAAGCAGTATTGAGTTGAATATTGCTGAAAACTACTAAGGGCTAACTTCGTGTAATCATTATTATTTTACTTACCATATAATTCATAGTAGTCTGCCACCAATTTTATGAGGGTGCTACCAAAGTTCAAGTTACTTTCAGGAACTTCACCTTTTGTGCACAGTGCAACATTACCGTTTACTGAACTAAACAAAGATAGTGGCTGTTCCACTCTATATGTTATGAGTTAGGTTCCTGAATTCAGTTTGCATTTGGGTATTCCATGAATCGGAGCAGTGTCCATGCAATACCTATACAGTTCCAACTCACCCTGAGCAGTTATGTACACATCCTTAACTCAAACTGCATAGAATACAAAGTAATGCTTTCAGCTCAATAGAGTGTAGAGATGAAATTTGCTGAAAAGTAATATTTGCTATCTTGATATAAACATCATTATATTACTTACCAAATGATTTAGCGTCGGATACAACCAATTTTATGAGTGTTCTACCAATGTTCCAGAAGTTACTTTCAGTAACTGCACCTTTTGTACACAATGGAACATTAACGTTTACAGAACGAAACAAAGATATTGTCTGTTCCACTCTAAATGTAATCAGGTAGTCTCCCGAATTCAGCTTGCATTTGATTATTCCATGGTTATGAGCAGTGTACATCAAATATCTATACAGTTCCAACGCACCATGAGTAGTTATGCATACATCCTTAACTCAAATTGAATAGAATAGAATGTAATGCTTTCAGCACAAAGCAGTATTGAGTTGAATATTGCTGAAAACTACTAAGGGCTAACTTCATGTCATCATTATTATTTTACTTACCATATAATTCATCGTAGTCTGCAACCAATTTATGAGGGTGCTACCAAAGTTCAAGTTACTTTCATGGAACTTCACCTTTTGTGCACAGTGGAACATTACCGTTTACTGAACTAAACTAAGATAGTGGCTGTTCCACTCTATATGTTATGAGTTAGGTTCCTGAATTCAGTTTGCATTTGGGTATTCCATGAATCTGAGCAGTGTCCATGCAATACCTATACAGTTCCAACTCACCCTGAGTAGTTATGTACACATCTTAACTCAAAATGGATAGAATGGAAAGTAATGCTTTCAGCTCAATAGAGTGTAGAGATGAAATTTGTTCGAAAGTACTATTTCCTATCTTGATATAAACATCATTATTTTACTTACCAAATGATTTAGAGTCGTATACAACCAATTTTATGAGTGTTCTACCAATGTTCCAGAAGTTACTTTCAGTAACTGCACCTTTTGTACACAATGGAACATTAACGTTTACAGAACGAAACAAAGATATTGTCTCTTCCACTCTAAATGTGATCAGGTAGTCTCCCGAATTCAGCTTGCATTTGATTATTCCATAGTTCTGAACAGTGTACATCAAATATCCATAGAGTTCCAACGCACCCTGAGTAGTTATGCATACATCCTTAACTCAAATTGAATAGAATAGAATGTAATGCTTTCAGCTCAAAGCAGTATTGAGTTGAATATTGCTGAAAAACTACTAACTTCATGTAATCATTATTATCTTACTTACCATATAATTCATAGTAGTCTGCAACCAATTTTATGAGGGTGCTACCAAAGTTCAAGTTACTTTCAGGAACTTCACCCTTTGTGCACAATGGAACATTACCGTTAACAGAACTAAACTAAGATACTGGCTGTCCCACTCTATATGTTATGAGTTAGGTTCCTGAATTCAGTTTGCATTTGGGTATTCCATGAATCTGAGCAGTGTCCATGCAATACCTATACAGTTCCAACTCACCCTGTGTAGTTATGTACACATCCTTAACTCAAAATGCATAGAATGGAAAGTAATGCTTTCAGCTCAATAGAGTGTAGAGATGAAATATGCTGAAAAGTAATTATTTGCTATCTTGATATAAACATCATTATTTTACTTACCAAATGATTTAGCGTCAGATACAACCAATTTTATGAGTGTTCTACCTATGTTCCAGAAGTTACTTTCAGTAACTGCACCTTTTGTTCACCATGGAACATTAACGTTTACAGAACGAAACAAAGATATTGTCTCTTCCACTCTAAATGTGATCAGGTAGTCTCCCGAATTCAGCTTGCATTTGATTATTCCATAGTTCTGAACAGTGTACATCAAATATCCATAGAGTTCCAACGCACCCTGAGTAGTTATGCATACATCCTTAACTCAATTGAATAGAATAGAATGTAATGCTTTCAGCTCAAAGCAGTATTGAGTTGAATATTGCTGAAAACTACTAAGGGCTAACTTCGTGTAATCATTATTATTTTACTTACCATATAATTCATAGTAGTCTGCCACCAATTTTATGAGGGTGCTACCAAAGTTCAAGTTACTTTCAGGAACTTCACCTTTTGTGCACAGTGCAACATTACCGTTTACTGAACTAAACAAAGATAGTGGCTGTTCCACTCTATATGTTATGAGTTAGGTTCCTGAATTCAGTTTGCATTTGGGGTATTCCATGAATCGAAGCAGTGTCCATGCAATACCTATACAGTTCCAACTCACCCTGAGCAGTTATGTACACATCCTTAACTCAAACTGCATAGAATACAAAGTAATGCTTTCAGCTCAATAGAGTGTAGAGATGAAATTTGCTGAAAAGTAATATTTGCTATCTTGATATAAACATCATTATATTACTTACCAATGATTTAGCGTCGGATACAACCAATTTTATGAGTGTTCTACCAATGTTCCAGAAGTTACTTTCAGTAACTGCACCTTTTGTACACAATGGAACATTAACGTTTACAGAACGAAACAAAGATATTGTCTGTTCCACTCTAAATGTAATCAGGTAGTCTCCCGAATTCAGCTTGCATTTGATTATTTCCATGGTTATGAGCAGTGTACATCAAATATCTATACAGTTCCAACGCACCATGAGTAGTTATGCATACATCCTTAACTCAAATTGAATAGAATAGAATGTAATGCTTTCAGCACAAAGCAGTATTGAGTTGAATATTGCTGAAAACTACTAAGGGCTAACTTCATGTCATCATTATTATTTTACTTACCATATAATTCATCGTAGTCTGCAACCAATTTATGAGGGTGCTACCAAAGTTCAAGTTACTTTCAGGAACTTCACCTTTTGTGCACAGTGGAACATTACCGTTTACTGAACTAAACTAAGATAGTGGCTGTTCCACTCTATATGTTATGAGTTAGGTTCCAGAATTCAGTTTGCATTTGGGTATTCCATGAATCTGAGCAGTGTCCATGCAATACCTATACAGTTCCAACTCACCCTGAGTAGTTATGTAAACATCCTTAACTCAAAATGGATAGAATGGAAAGTAATGCTTTCAGCTCAATAGAGTGTAGAGATGAAATTTTGTTCGAAAGTACTATTTCCTATCTTGATATAAACATCATTATTTTACTTACCAAATGATTTAGAGTCGTATACAACCAATTTTATGAGTGTTCTACCAATGTTCCAGAAGTTACTTTCAGTAACTGCACCTTTTGTACACAATGGAACATTAACGTTTACAGAACGAAACAAAGATATTGTCTCTTCCACTCTAAATGTGATCAGGTATTCTCCCGAATTCAGCTTGCATTTGATTATTCCATAGTTCTGAACAGTGTACATCAAATATCCATAAAGTTCCAACGCACCCCTGAGTAGTTATGCATACATCCTTAACTCAAATTGAATAGAATAGAATGTAATGCTTTCAGCTCAAAGCAGTATTGAGTTGAATATTGCTGAAAACTACTAACTTCATGTAATCATTATTATCTTACTTACCATATAATTCATAGTAGTCTGCAACCAATTTTATGAGGGTGCTACCAAAGTTCAAGTTACTTTCAGGAACTTCACCCTTTGTGCACAATGGAACATTACCGTTAACAGAACTAAACTAAGATACTGGCTGTCCCACTCTATATGTTATGAGTTAGGTTCCTGAATTCAGTTTGCATTTGGGTATTCCATGAATCTGAGCAGTGTCCATGCAATACCTATACAGTTCCAACTCACCCTGTGTAGTTATGTACACATCCTTAACTCAAAATGCATAGAATGGAAAGTAATGCTTTCAGCTCAATAGAGTGTAGAGATGAAATATGCTGAAAAGTAATATTTGCTATCTTGATATAAACATCATTATTTTACTTACCAAATGATTTAGCGTCAGATACAACCAATTTTATGAGTGTTCTACCAATGTTCCAGAAGTTACTTTCAGTAACTGCACCTTTTGTTCACCATGGAACATTAACGTTTACAGAACGAAACAAAGATATTGTCTCTTCCACTCTAAATGTGATCAGGTAGTCTCCCGAATTCAGCTTGCATTTGATTATTCCATAGTTCTGAACAGTGTACATCAAATATCCATAGAGTTCCAACGCACCCTGAGTAGTTATGCATACATCCTTAACTCAAATTGAATAGAATAGAATGTAATGCTTTCAGCTCAAAGCAGTATTGAGTTGAATATTGCTGAAAACTACTAAGGGCTAACTTCGTGTAATCATTATTATTTTACTTACCATATAATTCATAGTAGTCTGCCACCAATTTTATGAGGGTGCTACCAAAGTTCAAGTTACTTTCAGGAACTTCACCTTTTGTGCACAGTGCAACATTACCGTTTACTGAACTAAACAAAGATAGTTACTGTTCCACTCTATATGTTATGAGTTAGGTTCCTGAATTCAGTTTGCATTTGGGTATTCCATGAATCGGAGCAGTGTCCATGCAATACCTATACAGTTCCAACTCACCCTGAGCAGTTATGTACACATCCTTAACTCAAACTGCATAGAATACAAAGTAATGCTTTCAGCTCAATAGAGTGTAGAGATGAAATTTGCTGAAAAGTAATATTTGCTATCTTGATATAAACATCATTATATTACTTACCAAATGATTTAGCGTCGGATACAACCAATTTTATGAGTGTTTTACCAATGTTCCAGAAGTTACTTTCAGTAACTGCACCTTTTGTACACAATGGAACATTAACGTTTACAGAACGAAACAAAGATATTGTCTGTTCCACTCTAAATGTAATCAGGTAGTCTCCCGAATTCAGCTTGCATTTGATTATTCCATGGTTATGAGCAGTGTACATCAAATACCTATACAGTTCCAACGCACCATGAGTAGTTATGCATACATCCTTAACTCAAATTGAATAGAATAGAATGTAATGCTTTCAGCACAAAGCAGTATTGAGTTGAATATTGCTGAAAACTACTAAGGGCTAACTTCATGTCATCATTATTATTTTACTTACCATATAATTCATCGTAGTCTGCAACCAATTTTATGAGGGTGCTACCAAAGTTCAAGTTACTTTCAGGAACTTCACCTTTTGTGCACAGTGGAACATTACCGTTTACTGAACTAAACTAAGATAGTGGCTGTTCCACTCTATATGTTATGAGTTAGGTTCCTGAATTCAGTTTGCATTTGGGTATTCCATGAATCTGAGCAGTGTCCATGCAATACCTATACAGTTCCAACTCACCCTGAGTAGTTATGTACACATCCTTAACTCAAAATGGATAGAATGGAAAGTAATGCTTTCAGCTCAATAGAGTGTAGAG